>NC_060187.1:61319702-61624702 GCF_021184085.1 Oncorhynchus gorbuscha
TGGTTAAATAAAGGTACAAATAAAAGATGAGGGAGCTAGCTGCATGGGAAAGAAAAACAATATATGCCAATATAGTGAAAGAGGACATACTCACTTCAACCACACATCACCTATAAATGTCATAGGCTGCAGTCTGACTGAAAAAGAGTTAATTTGCTGTTTGAGCTGACACAAGACAGACCAGAGCTATGTGCTGAGTGGCCTCATATCGCAACAATGTCACAGCCTTTAGGGCTATAGTTATGTTCTGCTGAGAGTTTTGCAGTCTCGACCATGAAGGAGAGAAAAAGCAAGTTAGAGTTGAATATCACTTTTTAATCAACGCAACCAACTAATTGTATATTTCAAGGGTTAACAATCAGTTTTTTAAGTTGTTGTGAGGGGACTTTCCATGCAAGGATAAGTCAAAACAAGATAATTGTAAAGATGGGTGGGGGTTAAAGCTTTTTAGCTGTCTGTTGAGCATTACTTTGAGATGTTAAGCAATGTGGCTCCTCATACTAAAAGGTAGACATTGAAGGTGTTGTAATGTTTAAAAATTGACCAAGGCTTGATTCAGTACAGCCAAAATCGTTGCACGAACTACCTTGATAAAAACATCAACAAGCTTGTTAAAGTAAACCAGGCTTGATAAAGTAAACCAGCAAAACTTTCGTTTTTGTCAGCCTTTCTCAAGGGAGGCCTGCTTCTCAGACTACATTTTCTAACCACCCTGACCATATGTTGTCCCGTTCAAAGCTGTGGATTCAGGCCAAATGTTATTCACCGGAAACTGAACATAAAACAGTGGCATAGTTGACATATCTTAAAAAACAGGGCTCTTAGGCTAGGGTTCGCCTCTACTGATTATAAGGGGCAAACTGGAAAGTACCTTCCATAACCAGTAAGTCAATCTCAGGCAGGAGATCAGTGGTATTTGACTTTCTCTCTGTGAAAGAAAGAAAGCCACAATTATTTTAAAAGCCCCAACTATATCTTTCTAATAAATGACTACACCTTTGCCCTCTTGAGTCTCCCTCACAACAACGTGTCCTTCTTGGAAGTCCCTGCTAAGTGGTCCATGATTCACGAATCACTTCAAAATGGAAGCCATGGATCCTTCCGAAGAAACGTCACTGAGCAGTCTCATTAAGCACAACCAGGAATCAAATAGCACATTTGGAAATTGTGGAACTGCCTGAAAATTGGACTTGGCTTTTCAAGATCTTTTACATTTGATTGCTACTGCTATCAGATGTTGTGTTGCTCCACACGGTGTCCAGCTAACTCAACAAATAAACCCAAGCAAACTAAGGGGAAACTAAGCACAGAGAAAATTAGTGATTGTTCCTCAAAAGGACAGCAGTTCTGTGAGGAGCAGTAGAATAGGACTTGGTAGAGAGATGGAGGGGTGGTGGTGGAAGGTTGGATAGATGACAACAGGTCAGGGGAGCTCTAAAAATGGCCTATGAGGATAGGAGCCACTCACCCAGAACTATGAGCTCTGTGTAGTCCTCGCTGTTTCCTGTCAGATCCTGAGAAGACACCACAGAGCACACGTACACGCCGCTGTCTCCCCACGCCGTCTGGGCAAGGTTCAGGTCTGCGTCTAAAGAGACAAGTAGGGTGGGTTTGATGAGGGGACACTGGCAACAGACAAGACTCATTGTGGTATAGGAGTCTTGTAATGGAAGTAACACGCAGACAGAAAGAGACAGGCACATATACACACACACACCGGTGCGCTTGCCCGCCCCCCACACACACATCACATTTGAAATCCCTAAAAGCCAAACTCACTGTTCAAGATGCTGACTTTGCGCCCCTGGTACTCCAGGCCCAGAGTAACAGCACTGCCCTGCTTGGAGGCCACGATGCGCACCGTCCGCAAGTTGTCGGCACACTCAATGTTGGCGTTGTAGTTAGGGTTGTTCTGGGACAGGATGTTGTCAGCACTGCTGGGGTTCAGGGCTGCCTGGATGGGGTCCCTGCAGTAGGACTTGTACCTCCAGGTGATGACGGGCGGCTGCGTGGAAGACGTCTGGAAGTTGCAGGTGAGCGTGACTGGCTGGAACAAGATGACCACATACCTCTTGACAGGACACTGGACAGAGATGGCCATAGTGGAGCCTGGAGAGACAATAGAGGGTCTTTAAAGAGGATAGTTTGTCTCAATGCATGCAGGTAGAGATCGATATCTTCACCACCCATAACAGTGCGCAAGAAAGTGTTTGTTGTTAACTGAAGGCGGCAGCGTAGCCTAGTGGTTAGAGCGTTGGACTGGTAACCGGAAGGTTGCGAGTTCAAACCCCCGAGCTGACAAGGTACAAATCTGTCGTTCTGACCCTGAGCAGGCAGTTAACCCACTGTTCCCAGGCCGTCATTGAAAATAAGAATGTGTTCTTAACTGACTTGCCTGGTTAAATAAAGGTAAAATAAAAATAAATAAAAAGGCAGCTAACTTTTCTTGTGAGTACATTAATTGTTACATTTTCTAACTTAGTTTGTAATTCAGCAGCTCTGTTTGAGTGAGATTTAAGGCACTCTGGGTGTGGCAGGAAGTTGACCAATCTGTAAGTGACATTCACAAAGGTCTTTCATAACTAAAGACTGGTATCATAGAGAGTAGATGCAATGAGTCACCAAGACCTTCAGCTGGGCATGTTTCATCAACAAAACTCCACATTTGAGTAATAGCACAGCCCTAGACTCAGTGAGATGTCATAGTTCAGCTCTGACTGAATTCTACATTTCATAGGGGGTCAAATTGTATCAAATGTATAAGGCAGACATGGGCATTTGGCATGAACATATTAGATGCTGTTACTTGGCTCAATCAGAAACTTCAACTTGCTAAGATTGCTTCACCGTTCTTCAATTGTCAAAAAGATAGCATCCCTGTGGAATTACACCCCTTCATCCTATTCCAGGCCATGTTTGACTACAAAATAATGTCAGGAGACAAAAAAATAGCAATGATATGATGAATACTTGATCTGAAAGTAGCCTTTTTTTAAAGGCTTTGACTATGATTCCGGCTTAAAAATTAAAGTCTCTAGTAATCCTTAATGTATTATATTCTGACATGTAAATATACTGGAAATCCGTGAGTTAACTAATAAATCACAAAATCACCCATTATCTGAACAGGGCTATTTTATTTCTTTAGGAAAAACACTCAATATTTCTTATAGGTGATGATTCTACAAAGCCTAAACAAAACTGTAAAAAATACATAAACATGGTTTTTCGGGCACGTCATGAAGCCAACAGATGATTAGCATTTATAAACGTTCAAATGAATACAGATTTAACCATTTGGTGGCCAACACCTGATAAAACAACGAACTCCAGAGATCCAGGTTACCTCTTACGATAACAAAAACAATCGAGGCCAAGGCTACTTTAGCCTACGAATTCGACATCAAAATAAGTCAACATTAGATCATATAAACTGTTTAAAATAAAGAGTATTAATAAATACGCACATCAGTAACTTATTGATTACATTGGGCCCTGACCCTGCCTTGAAAAACATTCAATTTCCTCTCCCTACCTGTTGCCATAAGGACGGTCACGACGAAAGTCAGGAACATTTTTCGATCCGAAGTGAATATATTTTAGTTTCAATTTAAAAGCCTCAATTTAAAAAACTATGTATAGTAATGAATTCAAGACCTGCATAAAAAGCCATTCGAAACCTTGTAGAACCGCAACCATGTATTGTTTTTTTTCTTAACTAGATAGGCCTACTTCCGACATTTTGTCTCGCGGTGTAGGTATGCGAGTAGGAGGCGGACCTGACAGGTGAGACTGCCAAGCCTCTGGCACAACAGGGGGACGTTCGATGTGAATCCTAGGGGTGGCCGTTGTAAACTAGTTTCCATTTGCCACCCCTAAGATTTGAATGTGAATTGTGTTGAGAAAAAAAAACATTAATACTTTTTTTTAACCAATTACAGTTTATCGCCCTCTGCATTGATAATGTACATTTGAACGTGACCTGGGATACACCCGTTCCACTTCAAACTACCGGGAGTGATAGTTGGTATTGCCCAGCTCGAAACTAGTTATTATTCCTCCTTAATATTAAGCATTAGAAATGTTGCGAGCTCAAGCTTCTGGCCTAGTAAAACACTGTTTTAAGGGAAAGGGGGATACCTAGTCAGTGTACAACTGAATGCGTTCAACTGAAATGTGTCTTCTACATTTAACCCAACCCCTCTGAATCAGAGAGGTGGGGGCTGCCATAATCGACATCTCCGTCTTCGGCGCCCGGGAACAGTGGGATAGGTAAACATCTGTTAAAACACTGATGTAAGAATCTGTATGAAGTGGTTTCAGGAATCCCAATCAAAACTATGTGAAACTTGTAGGATACCATCGCTAAGGACATTCAGAGTGAAAACTATGTAAAACAAACTTTCTTCAAGGAAAATGAAATACTTGGAAGTCCACAAATCAAACTCAAACAGAAACCAACTCAAATAGAAATAAACTGGGTGGTTCGAGCCCTGAATGCTGATTGGCTGACAACCATGGTATATCAGACCATATACCATGTGTGTGACAAAATATGTGTTTTTACTGCTCTACAGTTTATAATCGCAATAAGTTGGTATATGGCTAATATACCACGGCTAAAGGCTGGGTACAGGCACTCCGCTGGGGCGGCAGGGCGGCAGCGTAGCACTCCGCTGGGGCGGCAGCGTAGCCTAGTGGTTAGACCGTTGGACTAACCCCCGAGCTGACAAGGTACAAATCTGTCGTTCTGCCCCTGAACAGGCAGTTAACCCACTGTTCCCAGGCCGTCATTGAAAGTAAGAATGTGTTCTTAACTGACTTGCCTGGTTAAATAAAGGTTAAATAAAGGTAAAATAAAAATAAAATAAATAAAAAACTCCGCGTTGCATTGTGACTAAGAACAGCCCTTAGCCGTGGAATATTGGTCACCCTCCTCTGGCATTATGGCTTAATAATTGAAGCCCACGAATGCTTTTACTGGCATTTCACGCATAGGGCAAATTGCTTATCAACAAACCATCCTCATATCGAATCCCCAAGCTGACAGTTAATCAGCAAGGCAGTTATTTTTATTTTTTATTAACAACAAATCAATACAAAAAGTACATGAGGGAACACGAGTATATATAGATTATATACAATGGACAATGACATCCAGTGGAACAGTCACTTTACAATAGTGCATCTAAATCTTAAATATAGATTATATACAATGGACAATCGAGCTAGGGGGTACAATATCACATTACAATTACACAAGGATCTTAAGGGACATACATACACTTTTAAGGGACATACATACAGCTTTTTTGTTAGTAGGAGTATTTCACTGTCTTAAAATCAGTTCAATTTATTTTTGTAGGGTAAGAAAATCTGTTTTTTTGTTTGTAAATTTACATTTGTGTATATGAAATTTGGCCAAAAGAATAATACAATTAATTACATTAAACTGTTTCAGCTTATTTCTATTGTATGTAAAGAATCCAAGCAGTACATCTCTCCACAATAGTGTAAAATCTTCATAAATGTGTTCAATTATAAATCTACTGATGTCTTGCCACAGTTTTCTTACATGAATACAATGCCAAAAAAGATTCAACACTGTTTCTGGGTGGTCATTACAAAAGGAGCAATTTGAGTTGATGTTTTCCTTAAACTTCTTCATATAGTGGTTGGCAGGGTAATATTTAGGAATAATTTTAAAGGAAACTTCCTTCATTTTGTTAACAAGTAGGTATGTGTGGCAACATCCAAACTTTTTCCAACAGATATTATCAATAAATCCATTCTAATAAGGCATGACATAAGGTATAGATACAACATCCTGCTGAAACAAGGTTCGTATCGCTCTGTTGTTGAATGGACCAAAAGAGAAACAAATCTTTCCTACTGATGAGTCAACAGGGTCAATAGAAGGTAGGCTCTGAGGGTCAGGTCTTGACACGTTCCTGAATAACAGAGCAACACATGAGGGAATGGCATCTAAAACAATTGCAACATCTTTAGGTGTTACAGGGACCTTGTAAAGTGATAGGAATTCCTTATAACTGAGTAAAAGACCCTCTGCATTTACCAGTTGGCTCACCAATAGGATATTATTTCAGAACCAATATTTTAAAAAATATATATATTGTTATACAATATATCCCGATCATTCCATATATAATATCTGTGTGGTGAAAAATTGTGTTTATAAATTAAGGACCATGACCATGACCTGCCGATTGAAAGCAGAAAGTTTCACTGGAATTTTGTCAATATTATAATTGCAAAACAACATGAAGTTAAGGCCACCAAAAGTAGAGAAGACATGATGAGGAATAAAATTACCTATTGTACGAGGGACAGTCTTCATGGCAGGGCAGTCTGTCATTAAAACAGTTTATGATTATAAACAACAATTGAGGGAAGGGTATTTGAATTACTTATTTATAGAATAACAAATCACATTTTAAAAACAAAAGACAATATACAACTTTGAAGATAGATTTCCCATCCTGACAGTTGAATGTTATATCAAAATCTGTTTTGTCAAATTGCTTTAATTCACTATTAAGTCCTATTTCAGTAATATGGTATACTTACCAACCATAGAGATGTTTTTCAATCGAACGCCATCAACCTCCCAGTCGAGTGGCCCAGCTGCTTCCCCGCTGTCTGAGCAAAAGAGGACCATAGCTCTGGTATCAGCAAGACACACAATGCATCTCCGACTCTGAGGAGGTGGTGCAGAGATGGTGGAACAACTTGTGAGGTTTTCCATGGGGTTACTTCTCTGATACAATAGGGTGTTATTCGATCCATATATTGTCTGCACTATTGCACATCCGTCGTCATTGCAGGCTGAACAACTTCCTGCAAAAAAAAGAAACGGCCCTTTTTCAGGAACCTGTCTTTCAAAGATAATTCGTAAAAATCCAAATAATTACACAGATCTTCATTAAGCCATAAACAATTAATGAACATGCACCTGTGGAACGGTCGTTAAGACACTAACAGCTTATAGGCGGTAGGCAATTAAGGTCACAGTTATGACAACTTATGACATTAAATAGGCCTTTCTACTGACTCTGAAAAACACCAAAAGAAAGATGCCCAGGGTCCCTGCTCATCTGCGTGAACGTGCCTTAGGCATGCTGCAAGGAGGCATGAGGACTGCAAATGTGGCCAGGGCAATAAATTGCAATGTTCGTACTGTGAGACGCCTAAGACAGGGCTACAGGGAGACAGGACGGACAGCTGATCGTCCTCACAGTGGCAGACCACGTGTAACAACACCTGCACAGGATCAGTACATCCGAACATCACACCTGCGGGACAGGTACAGGATGGCAACAACAACTGCCCGAATTACACCAAGACGCACAATCCCTCCATCAGTGCTCAGACTGTTCGCAATAGGCTGAGAGAGGCTGGACTGAGGGGCTTGTAGGCCTGTTGTAAGGCAGGTCCTCATCAGACATCACCGGCAACAACGTCGCCTATGAGCACAAACCCACCATCGCTGGACCAGACAGGACTGGCAAAAAGTTATCTTCCCTGACGAGTCGCGGTTTTGTCTCACCAGGGATGATGGTCGGATTCGGGTTTATCATCGAAGGAATGAGCGTTACACCGAGGCCTGTACTCTGGAGTGGGATCAATTTGGAGGTGGAGGGTCTGGGGCAGTGTGTCACAGCATCATCTGTCTGAGCTTGTTGTCATTGCAGGCAATCTCAATTCTGTGCGTTACAGGGAAGACATCCTCCTCCCTCGTGTGGTACCCTTCCTGCAGGCTCGTCCTGACATGACCCTCCAGCATGACAATGCCACCAGCCATACTGCTCATTCTCTGCTTTATTTCCTGCAAGACAGGAATGTCAGTGTTCTGCCATGGCCAGCGAAGAGCTCGGATCTCAATCCCATTGAGCACGTCTGGGACCTGTTGGATCGGAGGGTGAGGGCTAGAAATGTCCGGGAACTTGCTGGTGCCTTGGTGGAAAAGTGGGGTAACATCTCACAGCAAGAACTGGCAAATCTGGTGCAGTCCATGAGGAGGAGATGCACTGCAGAACTTAATACAGCTGGTGGCCACACCAGATACTGACTGTTACTTTTGATTTTGACCCCCCCTTTGTTCAGGGACACATTATTCCATTTCTATTAGTCACATTTCTATTAGTCACATGATTGGACTAAATTGTTTTTGGTATATTTTTGTTGTCACTGTATTAGACTAAGCATAGGTGGTTTGACGAGGTTGAAGTTGAAATAGTGCTGGAAGAGTGGAGGCAGCTCCTGTTTTCTTTGCAATTTGCAGTAACTCTTTGTGGTTCTAAATCAATAGTTGTTTTAGTGGTCAGAACATTTTGGAAACGTTCATTTGCTTGACCATGCTGTAGGTCATGTAACTGTTTGTTACATGCAATATGCTTTGTGGACTTCACCGGACAGATGTTGCTCTCTGGTTTTGTGACGAAACAAAGGTTTGGTTGAATTTATTCTGCCACTGTCTTCTAATTGTCTCGGCCTTAGGCCTATATATCACTGTCGCAAGGCATATGAACTAACAGGTTATAGAGCAAACAACACAATTATCACAATACATGGCTTGGCTTCCCCAGTGATTTTACCCCACACACTGCCAATGGTGGTGAATTGTCATACTTGAGTAAAAGTAAAGATACCTTTAATAGAAAATGACTCAAGTGAAAGTCAACCAGTAAAATACTACTTGAGTAAAAGTATTTGGTTTTAAACATACTTAAGTATCAAAAGTAAAAGCACAAATTATTTCAAATTCCTTACATTAAGCAAACCAGACAGCACAATTTTCTTGCTTTTTATTTATTTACAGATTGCCAGGGACAAACTCCAACACTCAGACATAATTTACAATTGAATCATTTGTGTTTAGTGAGTCTGTCAGATCAGAGGCAATAGGGATGACCAGGGATGTTTGATTGATAAGTGCGTGAATTACACAATTTTCCTGTCCTGCTAAGCATTCAAAATGTAACAAGTACTTTTGGGTGTCCGGGAAAATGTATGTAGTAAAATGTAGATGATTTTCTTTAGAAATGTAGTAAAGTAAAAGTTGTCAGAAATATAAATAGTAAAGAACAGATACCATTAAAAAATGACTTTAGTAGTACTTTAACATATTTTTACATAAGTACTTTACACCACTGCACACTGCTACAGCAAACACATAACAATGCAAGTTAAAATTAAAATAAATACCAGTAAATTTCACATGCTCCATCCCAGCCCCTCTTCTTCTGTAAAATGCTGTTTTATTTCGTTGACGAGGAGCTTGTTCACTCACACCCTGCGTGACAGGAAGTTGGGGGGCTTTGGGTTCCTCCAGACCTTGAGCCATGTTAGATTTAAGATTTGGAGACTCTTCATCTCTTCTGTTGGTAACAATGGTCCATTTTGCATCTCTCTTGTACCCTGTTGCACCAACCATTATTGCTGGGTTTTTCTTTGGTACCAGAGCTAGATCCAGAGCCTCATTGTATGATGGTCGGGATGGACTACCTCAGCATCTTTTCCAGGGTTGGTCTCTGGTTCAATGGCGGACATGGGTTTGCTAATGTGAGGTGCCATCAGAGAGGTATCAAGGGTGCTGCTAATACCCCCATTTCGGATTTGTGATCCCCTGAGACTCATACATTTTCTTCACCACTATAGAGACACCGACTGGATCGGTGGATCTCTGGTCAGTCTTGTGAGTGGAGAAATCATCCACTTGACCATTCTTATTATTATGACCAGATAACTCGATGATCCTCAGGGCTTTCAGACACTTGCACGAGTAGATTAGCACAAGTAACAGGCACTCCTGGTGTCCTGGAGCTGAGTTATTTTATTCTCTGTTTTGCCAGGGATAGGCCTTACAAAGCTGTCGCTCTCAACTTGTTAAGTGATGTTTTCTCAGGGTAATGATCAGTACAGATGCTGTGCTGCATATCTGCTAAGAAATCAGCACACCTATACAAAGACATTTAATAAATGTATCTTCCGGGTTAACCTGCCATGGTCAATGCCAATCCATGATCTAAGCAAACGTGCACGCACACACACACACACAAGATTGGGTAAGTCTACAACTAACTACTCTCCTGAACATGCTGCAATGATCCACCTGAGGGGTAAATAAAAACAGTCATTCTGAATCATTATCTGGACATTGGGAAAACGTAAATAGGGGCCTGGAGAATATGATGTAGGCCTCGTTAAATCCATCAGCCGTTAAATGCTACCACGTTAATAATCTACTGCCAAATGACCGCAAGCAAAATAAAACGCTACGTTTTTATAGGGTATGAATTGCGTTATGGACCTTGTGATGTCTGAGGACAAGGCTTTTTTTATATAGGCTACTAACTATTGGGATTGTAAAAGTCTATGTCACGCGCCTTATCTGATTTTTTTTTTTTTAAGAACAGGTCAAGAGAAATAGCACAGCATAATATAAATACAGAAGTCCTACTATAATAGCTTATATTTAACCAATTACACACACTAAATAGGATAACGTTTAAGCTGAATTAATCATTAATCTTATCAAATTTGATAGAATCAAACTTAAAATACGACTTTTAAGTCGTATTAAAACTACGAGTTTAAGGCAGGTTACAATTAATATAGGCATACCCCACGAAATACATGCTATTCTGCACAGACTAAATTTTTTAATGTTCCGTTTTGGCTTTGCAAACTATTCATCATTTATTTCAAGATTTCGCTTAGCTGCCAAATGGTTTCGGAATGGAATGATATCTCCCCAATATTGGATTCCGTAATTGATTAATCTATCAGGCTATTGATTTTTTTTCAGGATTTCTGGGAGCCCCAGGCTATACCATTATTGATACACCCTAATTAGCATAATATTATTCATTGCAATTCTGACTGGCACCCAAGCTCATAGACCATTTTCTTTTAATGAAAGACACCCTAAACGTATTATTTTATGACCTCGGTTTATCATGCGAAGCATTAAAAAAAACCTGTTTAGGCTATTCGATGGAGACCGAGACCTCCGCTTTGAAAAGGTCTAAACTTCAATTACATTTTGTAGGCTAGAATAGGCTACTCTAGATAGCATTATCAAAGACTATGCTAACTTTATGGGGTTAGTTTTCACCTTTCCTCTGTGACAGTATTATCGGAGGAAAATTATCGGGCTTCTGCGTGCAACATGTCTACAAAGTTCAGAAATAGCTTAGCAGGCCGTATAGGCTATTCCGAGCACGATAATGAACATTAAAATCATACAAGTTAAGATAGATGACATATTTGAATGTAGACTTAGTCAGCTTTGTGATAATAATAATAAGCATTGTTGCGAAGTTTGAGTGAGCCCAGTACGTGTCAGTTGTCAGGTACAGCCTACAGTATGCTTTAACCTTTCAAGGAAATAGACATGCGGGACCGGACAATACAGATGTTGTGCCGAAACTCTGCCCCCTGCCAGAATTTCTGCTCTTCACTCCGTTGTCAGTTTAGCCTACATTTCACTGATCTTAGTTTGGCTATTTGTTCCAAGTGTATGTGGCGGTTCTGGCTTTTAACCCCCCCCTTCCACGCCCGCACCAGAGGGCGCCCCGTGCCTCTGCTGGCAAGATGCCGCCCTGGGTGGCTACCCATGTCGCCCGTACCTAAATCCGCTACTGATTTTGAATTAGTCTATAAATAAATCTCTTTGCCAAAATTCGTCATCTCTCCCATGTCTTAGTCGATTAGTATTTTTGAAAGTGTAAGGATAATAATTCAGCTATAGTGTTCTGAAATGTTTATTGCTTGCCAACATTTTTCTCCCTCCTATGTGTTTAATATAACATACCAGAACATGCATACATGAATTATTAATTTCGGTTGCCTATCCTGACGTGAAGTTTGTTCTGCAGAAAGTATTTGACTCTGATGTGTGTCACAGAAAGTATTTGACTCTGATGTGTGTGTGTGTGTGTGGGGGGGGTTCTGTCAGGGGGGAGATTGTTTGATCCTTATATAAAGAGTTATTTAACTTGATTGAAATTTGATAAACATCTCCTCCTGGTGTTTCAAATGTACATGGGCATAATAGGTCTATTCAGATTAGCCTACAAATACAGCTGTATTTCATATAGAAAAGCAGTTGTAAAGGGCTCTTCTACAGAGGCAAGGAATAAAGGCTGCTAAACTTTGTTAGGTTCTACCTGGAACCATAAAGGGTTCTTCTACATGGACAAGCTGAACGACCCTTGGACCCTTGGTTTTCCTCTGACACCACCTGGTATAGAGGCCCTGGATGGCAGGAAGCTTTGCCCCAATGATGTACTGGGCCGTACACACTACCCTCTGTAGTACCTTGCAGCTGGAGGCCGAGCAGTTCCCATACCATACCAGGCAGTGATGCAACCAGTCAGGATGCTCTCGATGGTGCAACTGTAAAAAAAATGTTAGGAGCTGAGGACCCATGACAAGTCTTTTCAGTCTCCTGAGGGGGAATAGGCTTTGTGCCCTCTTCACGGCTGTCTTGGTGTGTTTGGACCATGATAGTTTGTTGGTGATGTGGACCAAGGAACTTGAAGCTCTCAACCTGCTCCACTACAGCCCTGTCGATGAGAATGGGGGTGTGCTCGGTCGTCCTTTTCCTGTAGTTCACAAATCAAATTTATTTATATAGCCCTTCGTACATCAGCTGATATCTCAAAGTGCTGTACAGAAACCCAGCCTAAAACCCCAAACAGCAAACAATGCAGGTGTAAAAGCACGGTGGCTAGGAAAAACTCCCTAGAAAGGCCAAAACCTAGGAAGAAACCTAGAGAGGAACCGGGCTATGTGGGGTGGCCAGTCCTCTTCTGGCTGTGCCGGGTAGAGATTATAACAGAACATGACCAAGATGTTCAAATGTTCATAAATGACCAGCATGGTCAAATAATAATAAGGCAGAACAGTTGAAACTGGAGCAGCAGCACAGTCAGGTGGACTGGGGACAGCAAGGAGCCATCATGTCAGGTAGTCCTGGGGCACGGTCCTAGGGCTCAGGTCCTCCGAGAGAGAGAAAGAAAGAGAGAATTAGAGAGAGCATATGTGGGGTGGCCAGTCCTCTTCTGGCTGTGCCGGGTGGAGATTATAACAGAGTGTGGCCAAGATGTTCAAATGTTCATAAATCATCTCCTTTGGCTTAATCACGTTGAGGTTGTTATCCTGGTACCACACAGCCACGTCTCTGACCTCCTCCCTATAGGCTGTGTAATCGTTGTCGGTGATCAGGCCTACCACTGTTGTGACATTGGCAAACGTAATTATGGTGTTGGAGTTGTGCCTGGCCTGCTGAAATGTGAATTAATCTTCCAGTGTCTGTCTGGTGGAAAGCAGACTGAACCAGGTTTTCCTCTAGGATTTTACCTGTGTTTAGCTCTATTCTCTTTATTTTTTATCCTGAAAAAATCCCCAGTCCTTAACAATTACAAGCATACCCATAACATGACACAACCACCAATATGCTTGAACATATTGAGAGTTTCGATTTGCCCCAATCATAACATGTATTCAGGACAAAGTTAAATGCTTTGCAATTTGTTTTTGCAGTATTACTTTAGTGCCTTGTTGCAAACAGGATGCATGTTTTGGAATATTTTGTATTATACAGGCTATCTGATTTCACTCTGGTTAGGTTAGTAATGTGGAGTTAATACAATGTTGTTGATCCATCCTCAGGAGAAAACTATCACAGCAATTAAACTCTGTAACTGTTTTAAAGTCACCATATTCCTCATTGTGAAATCCCTGAGCAGTTTCCTTCCTCTCCAGCAAGTTAGGAAGGACTCCTGTATCTTTGTAGTAACTGGGTGTATTGATACACCATTCAAAGTGTAATTAATAACTTAATGCTTAAAGGGATATATTCAATGTCTGCTTTTTTTATTTTTACCCATAGGTGCCCTTCTTTGCGAAGCTTTGGAAACCCTCCCTGGTCTTTGTTGTTGAATCTGTGTTTCAAATTCACTACTCGAATGAGTCACCATAAAGTTAATTGTATGTGTGGGGTACAGAGATGAGGCAGTCATTCTAAAATAATGTAAAACACTGTTATTACGCACAAGAGTGCATCCATGCAACTTATTATGTGACTTGTTAAGCACATTTTTACTCCTGAACTTATTTCGGCTTGCCATAACAAAGGGGTCGAATACTTATTGACCCAAGACAATTCAGCTTTTCCTTTTTTAAATAAATTTGAAGAAAAAAACATCGAAAACATAATTCCACTTTGACATGATGGGTTATTGTGTATAGGCCAGTGGCAAAAACATCTAAATTGAATAATTTTACAATTCAGCCTGTAACACAACAAAATGTGGGAAAAAATCAAGCGTCTGTATACTTTCTGATGGCACTGATTATTAGTCATTCTTCAAGTTAGGCTGTCCGTTAGGCTGCACATAACAATAAAGGCTCACTGCAGTCATAAAGTGTTGTCATGTGCACTAATGAAGGGATACCAAGAGATACCCCTAATTGGGTGAATAACAGAACCCAGCAGTGTATGTATTATAGAGCAGCGGCATTAGGATGGTCAATAACTGAAGCATGTAACTTTTTTGTCCCTTAAAAACATTCAGCTGATCATGTCGCATTTGAATCCATGGCTCAACTCCTGGCACACTTTCTCTATGTATTATAATACATCTGGCGGACCACCCGAGAGGTGGGACACGAACTGGATTGATCAGAGTAGCTTAGTGGTACAACCAACGTTTTGTTTTAATCAGTACAGTCAGTTGTCCGAGGCTTGGACATTCAACACAGTTATAACAAACAAACAACTCAGTTATAACAAATGATCTTTATTAGAAAATACCAATTCGTAGGACAGCGTGGACCCAAGATGAGCGCCCTAATCATATTAAGCAGCTGTGCCACTGAAATGGACCAAGAGTAGGAAAGCGAAACACGCTGTAGATTGTGACAAGCGCACAAAGGTGAAACATGCAGTTAAACGGGGAAACTGAGTATCAAACACTCTGGAAACATGCAACTTCAATGCAAACAGGGGTTTAGCTCAATACACGGTCAAAAGACCCACTCGATAGTGATAGCGTCAAATAGAACTCTACAAACGAGAGCTGGATGCACACGGTCCAAAAGTCCCACACGTGATCGTACATCTATGTAGAACCCAGCCCACTTTAAGCCACACAGTCTGCAGTACTGTTCTGCCCGCCCCTCGTAACCCTCGCTGTAATTTTAAATGGCTATGAACAAACTGGGACATAGATATAACATTGAACATTTAAATGTTGCATTTAAAAACACTTTGCTTCTCCAGCTGACGGACCCCCTCTTCCCTCACTCATGGGGTCTGGGTGTGTTCTCAACATCTTTGGGCCCTGCAGTAGATGCACATCTGTGGTGCACTGAATAAGCTAGGGGAAAAAACTGGACAGAAGCAACAGGCTAGGCTATACTCGGTTTCAGGTTAATCACTGTGAATCCAGGAAACCAGGATGGGGAAGACAAATGCAGCAACCTATGACCGGGTTTAGCCTGATTAAGTCAAATAGAGGAGTGCAATACCACTATCAACACGCTCTGTTTAGCCAAAAATCACTGACACAGCTTCAAGCTAATTCGTTTGCATGTCAAAGAACACGTTAGGTGCAGAGTGATCCATTTACAGAAGCAGTAGAGAGGGCTAGCACTCCTAGAAACCCCACTATCCAACCTGGACTATCTGGTGTAATTCTCTGTCTCTGTCTCTCTGTCTGAGGACTTGAGCCCTAGGACCATGTCTCGAAGGGCCTGACGACTCATGGCTATTCCCATCCCCAGTCCACCTGGTCGTGCTGCTGATCCAGTTGTTCTGCCTGCTGCTATGGAACCCTGACCTGTTCACTGAACGTGCTACCTTGTCCCGAACCAGGTGTTTCGAGTGTCTCTCTCCCAACCTTGACCTCTGAATGCTCTACTATGAAAGTCCAACTGACATTTGCTCCTTAGGTGCTGTCTTGTTCCACCCTCTACTAATTAGTTGACCCAGCTGGTCATCTATGAACATCTTGAAAAAACGATCTGGCATTAATGGCCATGTACTCTTAGCTCTACCCGGCACAGCCAGAAGAGGAATGGCCATCCTTCAGAGCCTGGTTCCTCTCTAGGCTTCTTCATTGGTTCCCACCTTTTCTAGGGAGTTATTCCTAGCACCGTGCTTCTACATCTGCATTGCTTGCTGTTTTTCGGTTTTAGGCTGTGTTTCTGTATATGCACTTAGTGACAACTCCTGAAGTAAAAAGGCCTTTATAAATCAATTTGATTAAACATAAATCTAGGACACTCCAATTAGTATGATATGTTACGTTTCGTATGGGATGATTTACATCCACAAATTAATATATACATTTTGTATGACATGTTACGAATGTCAATTTGTATGATTTGTTCCAAATTTAGAATTGGTTTTGGCTAACGTTAGTTAGGTGGCTAACGCTAACATTAGCTAGGTGGCTAACATTAGCTAGGCTAGAGATAAAGGTTAGGTTTAGGAGTTAGGTTAAAGGGTTAGGGAAAGGGTTAGCTAACATGCTAAATAGTTCCAAAGTAGCTAAAAAGTAGTAAGTATTTGCTAAAATGCTAACGGGCATCAATTGGGTTTCTAGACATTATCATTATACGCCCACTCATTTTGCCTTAAAGGGAAACTATGGGATTTTGGCAATGAAGCCCATTATCTACTTCCCCAGAGTCAGATGAACTCAAGGATACCATTTTTATGGCTCTGCATCCCGTATGAAGGAATTTGGATGTAGTTTCGTGAGCCAATGCTAACTAGCATCAGCAAAATGACTGGAAGTCTATGGTATCTACTAGAATACTATAAAAATGTATCCACAGTTCATCTGACTCTGGGTAAGTAGATAAAGGGCTTTATTGCCAAAATCTTGAAGTATCCCTTTCAGTAACCTTCTGTCTTATGCAGGTGTTGGAACCAAAAAATATTTTCCATTCAGTTTGTTCTGAACAGAACCATTTCAAACCTTTGAAATCGGATTTTTACATTTAACTCGGACATTAAATTACTTCACCAATCATACAGTGCGGATAGAGCAGCTTGCTATGAAGCGGGCAAGTGCTAGGTATCTAGTGATGACATGCATTATCTGAATTAGGCTCAAATAATTATCTGGCATCTTTGGGACATTCCTACCCCATTTGAAATTTAAATTTAAAAAGATTATGGTTAAGGTGAGGGTTTAGGGTAGGGACGTTCCAAGGACGTTGGATAGCACTGACCTTTGGCAAATCCGATTGTGACTCGCTCCGTTGAGAAATGGTCATCAGAAACAGAGATTATGGACTGCTTTGCTGGCGCTGATTGGAATATGTTCTGAGACTCCGCAGATAACATCGACAAGCTAACCACCTCTGTCACCGGCTTCATAAGTAAATGCATCGGCGTCGTTGTCCCCACAGTGGAGGTTCGCTGCTCCTCTAATAAAATACTGCATCTACCAACATGCACACACTCACATACAATCCTAATTTACGCTGCTGCTACTCTGTTTTAGTATATATCCTGATGCCTAGTCACCTTACCCCTATACATATCTACCTCTATCACTCCAGTGTCTCTGCACATTGTAAGTATGGTATAAAAACTACCCATGTATAGTTGAAGTCTGCAGTTTACATACACTTTAGCCAAAAACATTTAAACTCAGTTTTTCACAATTCCTGACATTTAATCCTAGTAAAAATTCTCTGTTTTAGGTCAGTTCAGATCACCACTTTATTTTAAGAATGTGAAAGTTCTATTTTTGTTCTATTTTTGTTTCATCAAAAATCCAGAGGACATTTCTACAAAAAAGTACGATCTTTGTCCCTATGTGCAGTTGCAAACCGTAGTCTGGCTTTTTTATGTCGGCTTTGGAGCAGTGGTTTCTTCCTTGCTGAGCGGCCTTTCAGGATATGTCGATTTTGGACTCATTTTACTGTGGATACAGATACTTCTGTACCTGTTTCCTCCAGCATCTTCACAAGGTCCTTTGCTGTTGTTCTGGGATTGATTTGCAGTTTTCGCACCAAAGTATGTTAATCTCTAGGAGACCGACTGTGTCTCCTCCCTGAGCGATATGACGGCTGTGTGGTCCCATGGTGTTTATACTATTGTTTGTACAGATGAACGTGGTACCTTCAGGCGTGTGGAAATTGCTCCCAAGGATGAACCAGACTTGTAGTGGTCTACACATTTTTGGCTGATTTCTTTTGATTTTCCCATGATGTCAAGCAAAGAGGCAAGTTTGAAGGTAGGCCTTGAAATACATCCACAGGTACACCTCCAATTGACTTAAATGATGTCAGAAGCTTCTAAAGCCATGACATCATTTTCTGGAATTTTCTAAGCTGTTTGAAGGCACAGTCAACTTAAGAGTATGTAAACTTCTGACCCACTGGAAATGTGATACAGTGAATGATAAGTGAAATAATCTTTCTGTAAACAATTGTTGGAAAATGACTTGTGTCATGCACAAAGTAGATGTCCTAACTGACTTGCCAAAACTATAGCTTGTTAACAAGAAATTTGTGGAGTGGTTGAAAAACAAGTTTGAATGACTCCAACCTAAGTGTATGTAAACTTCCGACTTCAACTGTATATAGCTTCTTACTTTCTCCAGTTGTTTTCATTTCTTATTTGTATTTATTGTGTGTTTTTCTACCATATTAAATGTTTTTGTGCTACATTGATATTGATTACTACATTGCTGGGTTTGGAGCTTGCAAGAAAGGCATTTCACTGTACTTGTACACGTGGCATAAAAAGCTCGAAACTGAAACTGCGGAAATCTCTAAGGGTTAAAGAGTCCAATATACATCAAAGCACCAGCTCCCCCGCCAAGACCTTCATGCGCTCTCGGCTCTGCCTTATATCAGTTTCTCAGAGTCCCGGGCAGAGTTTAGCAAGCAGGAACAGGTACGAGCAATTAGTTCATTATTTGGACATGTCTTTCCTTGCAAGCTGTCCTACAGTTTCATCACTGCATGACACCAGATAAAGGGGCGTGACTACTTTAGGGGTGGGGCAGAGGAGAGGTAAAAAACACAGACAACTGTGTTCTCTCATGTTTAGACCTGACACAGCAAGACAGCAGCCATTCCTGAGCTAAACAGACGGCGTTATAGGTAAGGATCATTTTATTTTAAGATGATATAAACTGTATTTGATTAACTTCCCGTTTATAACAAGCATTAAGTTAATCAACTTTGCTTTTGTAAAGTAGAACAAAGGAAATTGGGATTTTGCGTGTTGTATCAATGTCCAATTAAATGTAATTATCTACTAGAGAGGATTGCAAATGTTATTGCCTATCATGAGGCATTAAAAACACATCTATATCCGGTTTGTAGAGGTGTCAGCGTTATTTGCCCAATGTGGCCATTTGTGTAAAGGCAATGTCAGGAGAGCTGCACATTGGTGGGGAGGAAATCATGTTCATATTCTGCATACTTACAGTGCCTTTAGAAAGTATTCTCACCCCTTGACTTTTGCAAAATGTTGTTGTGTTACAGCCAGGATTTGAAATAGATTCATTTAGATTTTTTTTCACTGTCATACTCCATAATGTCAATGTGGATTTATGTTTTTTGACATTTTTGCAATTGATAAAAAAATTAAAAGCTGAAATGTCTTGAGTCAATAACTATTCAATTATGTTCAGGAGTAAAAATGTACTTAAGTCACATAAGTTGCATTGACTCACTATGTGTGCAATAATATTGTTTAACATGATTTTTGAATGACCTCATCTCTGTACCCCACACATACAATTATCTGAAAGTTTCCTCAGTGAAGCAGTGAATTTCCAACACAGATTCAACCACAAAGACCCTGAAAGTTTTCCAATGCCTCGCAAAGAAGGGCACCTATTGGTATTTGTTTTTGTTTTTAAATAACAGACAATGAATATCCCTTTGAGCATGGTGAAGTTATTAATTACACTTTGGATGCTGTATCAATATTCCCAGTCACTACAAAGATGCAGGCATCCTTCCTAACTCAATTGCTGGAGAGGAAGGAAACTGCTCAGAGATTTCACCATGAGGCCAATGGTGACTTTAAAACAATGGCTATAATAGGGGAACATGACTGAGGATGGATCAACATCATTTTAGTTCCTTCACAATATTAACCTAATTGATGGAGTTAAAAGAAGGAAGCCTGTACAGAATAAAACATATTCCAAGACATGCATCCTGTTTGCAACAAGGCACTAAAGTAATATCGCAAAATATGTGGCAAAGCAATTAACATTTTGTTTGGGGCAAATCCAATACAACACAATACTGAGTACATATTGTCAAGCATAGTGGTGGCTGCATCATGTTATGTGTATGCTTAAGGACTGTGGAGTTTTTCAGGATAAAAAAATTAACGGAATGGAGCTAAGCACAGGCAAAATTCTAGAGGAAAACCTGGTTCAATCTATTTCCCACCAGACACTGGGAGAGTCATTAACCTTTCAGCAGGACAATAACCTAAAACACAAGGCCAGATATACACTGGAGTTGCTTACCAAGAAGACAGTGAATGTTCCTGAGTGGCTGAGTTACAGATTTGACTTAAATCTATTTGCAATTCTATGGCAAGACCTTAAAATGGTTGTCTAGAAATGATCAACAACCAATTTGGCAGAGCTTAAAGAATGTTGAAAATAATAATGGGCAAATGTTGCACAATGCAGGTGTGGAAAGCTCTTAGAGACTTACCCAGAAAGACTTACAGCTATAATCACTGTCAAATGTTATTCTACAAGGAATTGACTCTGGGTGTGAATACTTAGAGATGTGTATTTCTGTATTTCATTTTCAATACATTTGCAAAATTAAAAAATAACATGTTTTCACTTTGTCATTATGGGCTATTGTGTGTAGATGGGTGAAATTTGAGGCTGTAACACAACAAAAAGTTAAGGAGTGTGAATACCTTCTAAAGGCACTGTACATACTCATAGTTTAGAAATTCCCTCTTTGCTTGAATAGCATGAGCTATGAATTCATTATTGTAATGTGTGGTCACTCCCAAGATAAGATCTTTTCAAATAATTGTAGTGTTGGGAACAGAAATAGGGACCAAAATATACTGTATTTCATGGCAGGCCACAAATGGTAACTAAAAGGTATTTACCTATCTTGATGTATGTCCCTCAGACAGCTTTGCATCATAATCTACACTGAGTGTACAAAACATTAGGAACACCTTCCTACTGAGTTTTACCCCCGTTTGCCCTCAGAACAGCCTTAATTCATCGGGGCATGGACTCTGCAATGTGTCAAATGCGTTCCACAGGGATGGTGTCCCATGTTGACTCCAATACTTTCCATAGTTGTGGATGTCCTTTGGGTGGTGGACCATTCTTGATACACACGGGAAACTGTTGAGTGTGAAAAAACCAGCAGCATTGCAGTTCTTGACACCACTCAAACCGGTGCACCTGGCACCTACTAACATACCCCTTTCAAAGGCACTTTCATATTTTATCTTGCCCATTCACCCTCTGAATGGCACACATACACAATCCATGTCTCATTTGTGTCAATGCTAAAAATAAAAAAAATCTTTAACCTGTCTCTTCCCCTTCATCTATACTGATTTGAAGTGGATTTAACAGTCAACCTTGAGATCATAGCTTTCACTTGGTCAGTCTATCATAAAAAGAGCAGTTTTGTACACTCGTGTATATTGTTACTATGCCAATGAATGACAAATGGATGGCACACAACACAGGATGTGACTTTTTGTTCCTGTGTAGAGTATGGATTAACGTGTTTGACAATTTTACCCAGCTGGCGTAAATAGGGTACTGCTCTATCTGGGAGTGCCTCAATTATAGTTGGTTGGTTTTGAATGGATTAGAATACCAGTTTAGAATTAACAGAATTTCCACCTTACTATATGAGAAACTGGAATTGTCCAGATACCCATACTACATACTGTTGAAGTCGGAAGTTTACATACACTTAGGTTGGAGTCATAAACTCATTTTTCAACCACTCCACAAATTTCTTGTTAACAATCTATAGTTTTGGAAAGTCAGTTAGGACATCTACTTTGTGCATGACACAAGTCATTTTTCCAACAATTGTTTACAGACAGATCATTTCACTTACCATTCACTGTATCACAATTCCAGTGGGTCAGAAGTTTACATACACTATGTTGACTGTGCCTTTAAACAGCTTGGAAAAGTCCAGAAAACGTCATCATGGCTTTAGAAGCCTCTGATAGGCTAGTTGACATCATTTGAGACAATTGGAGGTGAACCTGTGGATGTATTTCAAGGCCTACCTTCAACCTCAGTGCCTCTTTGCTTGACATCACGGGAAAATCAAAAGAAATCAGCCAAGACGTCAGACAAAAATGTGTAGACCTCCACAAGTCTGCACATTTCCAAACACCTGAAGGTACCACATTCATCTGTACAAACAATGGTACGCAAGTATAAACACCATAGGACCACACAGCCGTCATATCACTCTGGAAGGAGATGCGTTCTGTCTCCTAGATATGAACGTACTTTGGTGCGAAAACTTCAAATCAATCCCAGGACAACAGCAAAGAACCTTGTGAAGATGCTGGAGGAAACGGGTACAAAAGTGTCTATATCCACAGTTAAACGAGTCCTATATCGACATAACCTGAAAGGCCGCTCAGCAAGGAAGAAGCCACTACTCCAAAACCGCCATAAAAAAGACAGACTACGGTTTGCAACTGCACATGGGGACAAAGATGGTACTTTTTGGAGAAATGTCCTCTGGTCTGATGAAACAAAAATAGAACTGTTTGGCCGTAATGACCATTGTTATGTTTGGAGGAAAAAGGGGGAGGCTTGCAAGCCGAAGAACACCATCCCACTGTGAAGCATGGAGGTGGCAGAATCATGTTGTGGGGGGGCTTTGCTGCAGGAGGGACTGGTGCACATCACAAAATAGATGGCATCATGAGGATGGGAAATTATGTGGATATATTTAAGCAACATCTCAAGACATCAGTTAAAGCTTGGTCGCAAATGGGTCTTCCAAATGGACAATGACACCAAGCATACTTCAAAGTTGTGGCAAAATGGCTTACCGACAACAAAGTCAAGGTATTGGAGTGGCCATCACAAAGCCCTGACCTCAATCCTATAGAACATTTGTGGGCAGAACTGAAAAAGTGTGTGCGAGCAAGGAGGCCTACAAATCTAACTCAGTTACACCAGCTCTGTCAGGAGGAATGGGCCAAAATTCACCAAACATATTGTAGGAAGCTTGTGGAAGGCTACCTGAAACGTTTGACCCAAGTTAAACAATTTAAAGGCAATGCTACCAAATACTAATTGAGTGTATGTAAACGTCTGACCCACTGGGAATGTGATGAAAGAAATAAAAGCTGAAATAAATCATTCTCTTTACTATTATTCTGACATTTCACATTATTTAAGGAAAGTGGTGATCCTGACCTAAAACAGGGAATTTTTACTATGATTAAATGTCAAGAATTGTGAAAAACTGAGTATAAATGTATTTGGATAAGGTGTATGTACATTTCTGACTTCAACTGTGCTTAAACTGCATACTTTGTACTCATCGTTGCATGCTATTTAGTACATACCATTTAGTAAAAAGTATGCCATATGCCACAGCCACAGTGTAGTAGTGACTCCTGATTGGCTGAGTAGGTGGGGTGGGACCGAGTGCGGGTAGATTTTTCCAAATTCAACAGACATGCATGCTTTAACCAGCCTGATAATAGCTATTTTATATAATAGCTTATTTCCAATTTGATTAATTTCTGTAAACTCTGAATAGGAATGGAGTTATAAGCCTCCTCTGCTAGTTATAGGCAGACTATCGCATTCGTAGCCCGTAAGGCATCTATCCTATTTAGAAAGGACTGAAGACAGAAAAATATCATTTGGTTCCATTTCAACATATTTATTAGTGAAACCAAGTAACCTAGTACACACAGCAAAACATTTCAAATGTTCAAATCAAAAGGCTATTGCACATAGAAACGTGGATAGTCAGGTGCATCACAAATTCAGAATCACTGGACAGCACTTATCATTGGGAACAAGATCAGAAGGACTGCTAAGGCTTGATCCATAAAGTAAATAAATAGGTAGTCTAGCCTACAAAACTAAAACATTCCATATGTTCAAAATCAAAAGTCCTGATTTAACGATGACATCAATAATGACATCATGCTGAGTCCCCGGTGCAGACACATTCAGAAAGAGCTCTGAGGAAGGTCAAGAGAAAAATAAAAACTTTTCAGTGAGAAAACAGAAATCCACTTTTTGGATTTAAAAATGAATAAAAGATAAAGCTTCTGTTTTCAAAGATGTAACCTACGATGCAATACAGTGATCATTTTAAGGAGAACAAAAACTACTTTGCCTACATTTGAACACTACCACAGAGGCTTTGCTTTTTGGCATCTTCACAATTACGTATCCTAGTTTTGTTGTTTGGCTACTTGAAGAGAACTAGGACCTATCACTGGTAGCCCACCTCTTCCAATGCATTGTGGAAAAGTGTGGATTGTATATAAACCATACTCGATTTTCAAAAATTCACATATTAAAACATATTTTGTAATACTTACAATGCCTCATGTGTGACTGCACTGTTTCCTTGCTATTTATTGATTTCGCTAGGGCATTCCCATATCCAGTGGTGTAAAGTAGCCTAAGTAAGTTTAAAAAAATACTTTAAAGTACTATTTAAGTAGTTATTTGCGGTATTTTTACTTTATTTTACTATTTCTATTTTTGACAACTTTTACTTACACTAGATTCCTAAAGAAAATAATGTACTTTTTACTCCATGCATGTTCCCTGACACCCAAAAGTACTCGTTACATTTTCAATGCTTGACAAGACAGGAACAGAACATCCTGGTCATCCCTACTGCCTCTGATCTGGTGGACTCACTAAACACATATGCTTTGTTTGCCAAATATGTATAAGTGTTGGTGTGTGCTCCTGGCTATCCATAAAATAAATACACGAAAATTGTACTGGTTGGTTTGCTTAATATCAGTCATTTGAAATGATTTATACTTGAACTTTTGATACTTAAGTATATTTTAGCATTGGTATTTACTTTTGAAACAAGTGAATTTAAAACCAAATACTTTTAGACTTTTGCTGAAGTAGTATTTCACTGTGTAACTTTCACTTTTACTTGAGACATTTTCTATTAAATTAAGTTATCTTTACTTTTACTCAAGTATGACATTTGGGTTATTTTTCCACCATGCCCATATCTAATTGATTTGTCAAAGCCCAAATGAGTATGACATCTAGGCATTTAAAGAAAAATCGATTTTCAAAATGTTGCTTACTATTAAACTTGACTTTTTCACATACTCAAACAGCCTACTATTTTGGACGGTTGCAACACTGTTTGCTTTAGTTCCTAGTCAGACACATCCTTCTCTGCCACTCCATTATAATCTTGGAATTCTCTCTTTGTCTTTGTAACTTTGAGAGAATCGACTCTGTAGGCTGTACTTACAGTTACTTACCATAACAACGGTACTATAACAAATGTTATGTAGAGGTGAATGCTTTTGTCGTTTTTTGGTCAACATTTTTCTCATTTCTGATCTTGACCTCACTGCCAACTCCCCACCAAACCCCTAGATGGCGTACTCCACCAAAACTCTTGCTGCTGGCAGCTTTGGGAAGGTATACAAGGAGAAGTACAATGACACCTGGGCTGCAATCAAGAAGGTGCCACAACACTTAATCAATAGGAGAGACCTGGAGAGAGAGTGTCAAGTATACAAGTGAGTATGACAGACAATGTGCTATCATGGTATGTTGCTAAAAGGTGATATCAGCCCAGAGGGAAATTATTTTGATCAGTGGTCTTTTTTTCATCTCTGAAGAGAAATGGAAGATCTCAATTTTGTATAATTTAGCGATCCCTTATATCTGATCTGTTTCTCCTAAGATAATTCATTCTTGAAATCTTCAGGAGACAAATGAGCTTCAATTGAGACTTCCATTTGAGAAGCATGAGAAATAGATGAGATCTTATCATTGTCCCCACATGAGCTCATTAATGTCTCATTTATTGTGCCAGAAAAGCCTTTTTGAGCATCAAGAAGATATATATACACAGTGATGTAAAGTACTTAAGTAAAAACACTTCACAGTACTACTTAAGTAGTTTTTTGGGGTATCTGTACTTTACTACATTTACTACATTCCTTAAGAAAATATTGTACTTTTTACTCCATACATTTTCCTTGACACCCAAAAGTGCTCGTTATATTTTGAAGGGATTTACGCACTTCTCAACCTAACATCCCTGGTCTGATCTCTGATCTGGCGGACTCCCTAAACACACATGATGTCTGAATGTTGTGCTTTTTTTACAGAAATGTTAACTTTCTGTAAATAAAAAAATACAAGAAAACGGTGCCATCTGGTTTGCTAAATTGAAATTATTTATATTTTTACTTTTGATACTACGTCAGAGCCTGGCCGCGAACCCAGAGTCTCTGATGGCACAGCTGGGGCTGGGGCTGCAGTACAGCGCCCTTAACCACTGCGCCAACCGGGAGGCCCGTTTTGATATTTTAACATGTGTGTCGTGATCGCGTTTGGTGTAGGGGGACAAAATACATTTATGCACGATAACGCAGGCTCGCATCCGGTTTGGGTTCCGTCTAAGTGTATGTAAACTTCCGACTTTAACTGTATACATTCTATAAATGTGCATGCATTAAACACATTCAAGTTTCACAACAACACATTCTTTAAATGTTAACTACTTTTAATGTTTAATGAACAAAATAATACCCCCAAAAAGTGACTGGGAAGAGGTTTTAATTGCTTTTAATACAAAGTCGTATTGCTTATGAAATAACAAAATAGTCCAAAAAATTGGTGTGAAATTGAAAGTGCTGTCATTAACCCTACACAAAAAAATAGGAGTCTGGCGCACACCCCCACCAAAAAAAGTGTGTATAGGTGCTGACTAACTGGCACGTAAACTGCATTCTATTAAAACATAAAGAGTTAAACACTATATACAGGCTCCCAGTAATTTATTGGGTAAACCACAAACGTTTCACCATTTAGACAAAGCCAAAGTGTAAAACTCCCTGCAAATGCCTGGGGGGAGCTGCCTAAAAAGCTGTCAGTCAGCACATACAGTACCAGCTCATAACTGGTACAAACTGTACCACCTCCACACCTAGTGAAACTCTGTTATAAATACTGAAAATGATTGCAAAAATCTTACATGTGTCAAAATGGACCTGGAGTTCAACTGAAATGCAGCTTAACCCATATGAAATGACGTAATGTATTAGGGTTTAGGGCTGGGAATTGCCAGGGACAATACAATATTATCGTGATACTTTGGTGACGATACGATATGTTTTGCGATTCTCACTATTCTATATGTATTGCAATTCCATACTGTGATTTTATTGTGATTCAATGTTCCAAACATGACCATACGTCTGCTACAGTGAGACGAGAGAGCCATGAGAAGAGAAGTTTTGATCCGTCATAGAAATAAATGCCGAAAACAAATCGAATCCCTTTTTGTGCAGGTACAGCCAACTAGCGCAAAAAATAATATTGTGGCATTTTCATAACGATTCAACATAGTGATAATATCCTGATATGTAACTGTATATATTTTTTGCCACATCACTATTGGGGTTGTCCCGATGCCAAAATATTACCCACAAAACAATGTATGTGAAAGTATCACGATACCACTGCAAAGCCTTTTTGTCACTGATATTCACATCTCGTATCAATATAACTCGTAATTTTACCTCACACTATTCACAAATAGCACAAATATATGCCTGTGGTAGCTGCTGTGGTTGTGTGAGTAGTGGTTACAGGGTCTGCCGTGGTCTCTGTAGCCCAAGCTGACTCATCTGTAGACCCTTTCCCCTCTCTCTCGCTCTGAGTGGCCTCCTGGTAAGATCACCTTCTAGAGACGATCCCATCTGAGTCGCTGTCCCACTCTGTCGGCCTGGGGTGCAAGGGGTGGAGAAGGCATTGCAGGGTGCTGTGCCATGTGCTGTTCAGCCCCTCCAGCGTTAGGATATGCGGGGTAGAGCAGGGTGCTTGTTAGGACGGAAGGGTGCGGTAGGTGGGTGACCCCTGTGATAGGGGTCTTCAGAAGGTGCATGGGGGTCCTCCAGATAAAGGGGATCTTTGTATACCCCCACTGAGGAGGAGACAGCCGGTCAACAGCCCAGCGCTGTATCTGGAATGTCTGACAGAAACACAATGACAGAAAGAGGGTTTAGGTTAAACAAAAGTTGCCACGTTTAATATTGTGATCATAATGAATAGAAAAAAAGATAGACAATACCAGTCAAAAGTTTGGACACACCTACTCATTCAAGGGTTTTTCTTTATTTTTACTATTTTCTACATTGTAGAATAAGGGTGAAGACATCAAAACCATGAAATAACACATGAAATCATGTAGTAAGCAAAAAAGTGTTAAACAAATCAAAATGTATTTTAGATTTGAGATTCTTCAAAGTAGCCACTCGAGAGAAAGGCCATTATGTATTATTCCAGCCCAATACATGGCAGCAATGTATGTGCAAAGTTTTAGACTGATCCAATGAACCATTTTATTTATGTTCAAAATTTGGTACGAAGACTGCCCAAATGTGCCTAAATGGTTTATTAATAAGTTCCTAACTGTGCACTCTCCTCGAACTATAGCATGGAATCCGTTCACTGTAACAGCTGCTGTAAATTGGACTGTGCCATTAGATTAACAGGAATTTAAGCTTTCTGCCAATATCAGATATGTCTATGTCCTGGGAAATGTTCTTGTTACTTACAACCTTATGCTAATCGTATTAGCCTACATTAGCTCAACCATCCGCGGGGACCAACCGATCCTGTAGAGGTTAAGTAGACATTTTGAAATGTAAGAAAATGCTCTTAGTCTCATTTTGGTGTTAAAGAGATATAATTTGTGTCTAGGAGAAACAAAGGGGGAAAAGATGGTCTCTTCTTGGACTTTGCTTTGCTATAGGAGAGATGGTGCTGATGAAGGTCACTACAGAAGTGATTAGTTGTGCTGTCTGTAGACTCCAATGCCCTCAACTCTTTCTCCCCATTTTCTTTCACACTTTGTCTGTGATCTGGGACTCCAGTAAAGCGATTCATCCTAACATAGTGAAGCTTCTGGGTAATCCAACACTCAAGGACTCTAAGTGGATCATCCCCATGGAGTTCATCTTTGGAGAGGAACTGGAGACAACCATCTTCAAATCACAAAAATCTAAAATACAGGTAGGTCTATGGATCCCACTGCTGCCACCAAACACACATGTGACAGTGTTGATGAAGTTCACAAGAAAAACTCATATTTGATAAATAAATATCTAAGCCTACAGGATTTTCAGGGGGTGTTCCAAACATTATTACAAAAAAGTGCAAGTTAACTCATCAGTTGGTAATGAAAGCCTTTGATCTCCCACAGTTAACTCCATCTATAAAGGCCACCATCATCACAGGCATGTGTGAAGGACTGCTTCACCTACACAGCAAAGATATCGTCCATCAAGACCTCAAGCCTGAGAACATCATGGTGAGATAGGAATTATAATGTTTTTTGTTGTTTTAATGTTCTTCATTAATTATGCAAGACTTCCGAAGCAGTAGTTCATCTGTTATTGGGAATAAAGAACGCTAACTTATTTAGCATTATCACGCTAAATGCTTCGATTAGATATAAAACTATATTTTTCCTTCCCTTTCAAATGATCTTTTCCAGGTAGAGCATGACACTCACAGAGCTGTGATCATTGATATGGGACTGGCCAAATTCTTCCGCAATGGCCTAAATTCTGCCGTGGATATGGGCAACGAGGCCTACTCTCCACCTGAGGTCCTGCAGAGGCGGGGCCACCGAGACCAGCGTTCGGACGTGTGGGCTATGGGTAAAATCATTGCTGAACTCTGTGCCAGAGTCAGGCTGCACACCCCCAGTGTCTGTCCGGCTAAGATCCATGAGATCCTCAGTCTCCAAGGACAGCAGTACTGTAACGCTGTCTGTAGGATGGTGCAGAGTGACCCCACAGTGCGAGCCACCATGGCCGGGATCATGCCAGAGATACGAAAGGCAGTGGGAGGTGGCAACACCGAGGAACAACAAAGAGGACATCTTCCGACACCCTTTCCTTACACTGAGATAAAAGTCACATCGCCACGTCCTCAAGCTCCTGTACAGCAATCACTCCCTCTATCAAGAGCTGAGTGCGCGGCCTCACCAAGGCCTGAGGTCAAGACGCTAGTGCGAGCTCCTGTGCGAGCACCTTCTCCATCGATATGGGAGCGTGCAGCCTTGCCAAAGACTGAGGTCAAGACTGAGGTCAAGACAACACTGCAACCACAACCCGTACAGCGTTCACCTTCCCCGTCAAGGTGGGAGCGTGCAGCCTTGCCAAAGACTGAGGTCAAGGCGACACTGCAACCACAACCCGTACAGCGTTCACCTTCCCCGTCAAGGTGGGAGCGTGCAGCCTTGCCAAAGACTGAGGTCAAGGCGACACTGCAACCACAACCCGTACAGCGTTCACCTTCCCCGTCAAGATGGGAGCGTGCAGCCTTGCCAAATCCTGAAGTCAAGAACTCATCATCTCCCCTTCCAAAGGTAGACCAGGGTAATGCACTGGTTCCATCAGGTATGGTTCAACCCAGTCAAGATGTCATGAAACAGCTTCTCTACGAAGAGGCCTTGAAGGGTCTCCCATGCCCACTCCCAACAACGGGCAAGGTGCGAATCCGCCGTTATGAGCAAAGGAATGGGGAAGTGGAGACTTGGGAGCAAAAGGAGGTGGAGACTGAAGGAGGGAGGATAGTCAAGTTTGAGGATGTGATGTTTAACAACAAGTCATAAGTAGGTTATTGAGAGGTTGTGAAATAGTTGCGAGTTGATTTGACTCTGCTTCTGAAATAGTTGGGAGTTGATTTGACTCTGGTCACTCCCCTTATATCCTTCATTGTAAAAGTCTGACATTTTTATGGAGAAGGGGAAGAGTATATTTGGGAGATGGGACAAACTAATGTAAGAATTCTAACATCCAGTGAAACTATACCAGATGTACTGTGCCTAAAAACAAAGTGGCACAATATCCCACAACTTGAGACCCCCACCCCCTCCGAAAAAGACTACTAACAACAAAAGTGTTCTTGCACTGGTAAGAAGGAAACCTTTGAGTGAGTTAAGGTTGAGTAAGGATTTAGGGATGATCTTGAATGTACTATCACTTCTTCTAATGCTACATCATGTTACAGTATGGCTACAATGTTGCACAACTGGTTAGGTGACAGTGTACAGAGGCACCTGGAGTCAAATAACTATCTGTGAATGTTTTTGAAAACTTTTTGTTTTGGGAATCTCATCATTGTTGCAAATCAGTTGACTCTTTAGTTCTATATCATACATTTGACTGTGTACATACAGTACCAATCAAAAGGTTGGGCACTCCAACTCATTCAAGGGTTTATCTTTTCTATTTACTATGTTTTACATTGAGGAATAACAGTGAAGACATCAATACTTTGAAATAACACATATAGAATCATGTAACAACCAAAAAATGTTATGCAGGTGAATGAGGACCCAAAAGCGACTTGGCGAAAACAGAGTCTTTATTCCAGTAAAGGATATAAGCAATACTCCTGGACAATCAGAGCAGAAAACAAAATATAAAAAACTTAATTCCACTCGTAGTGACGAGGACAGACTGGAGACTCGACCATTAACTGTAGGTTGCCTCGGGAAGGCACCGACCGTAGCAGACTCAGACACCTGCTCACACGCAGCATCTGAGGGAAACAAGACACGACAGGGCGAGACAAAGACACAGCACGGCGAACATCATACAAGGATCCGACAGGACAGAAACGGAAAACAAGGGGAGAAATAGGGACTCTAATCAGAGGACAAGATAGGGAACAGGTGTGAAAAGACTAGATGATTGAGTAGGAGAATAGGAACAGCTGGGAGCAGGAACGGAACGATAGAGAGATGAGAGAGAGGGAGGGAGAGAGAAAAAGGGAACGAACCTAATAAGACCAGCAGGGGGAAACGAACAGAAGGGAAAGCATAATGACAAGACAATATAAGACAAAACATGACAAAAAAAGTGTTAAACAAATCAAAATCTATTTTATATTTGAGATTCTTCAAAGTAGCCACCCTTTGCCTTGATGACAGCTTTGGCATTCTCTCAACCAGCTTCACCTGGAATGCTTTCCACACATGCTGAGTACTTGTTGGTTGTTTTACCTTCACTCTGCGGTCTAACTCATCCCAGTCCATCTCAATTTGGTTGAGGTCTGGTGATTGTGGAGGCCAGGTCATCTGATGTAGCACTCCATCGCTCTCCTCCTTCTTGCTCAAATAGCCCTTACACAGCCTGGAGGTGTGTCGGGTCATTGTCCTGTTGAAAAACAAATGATAGTCCCGCTAATTGCTAACCAGATGGGGTGGTGTATTGCTTCAGAATGCTGTGGTAGCCATGTGGGTTAAGTGTGCCTTGAATTCCAAATAAATCACAGACAGTGTCACCAGCAAAGCACTCCCACACACCATCACACCTCCTCCTCCATGCTTCACAGTGGGAACTACACATGCAGAGATCATCAGTTCACCTACTCTGCGTCTTACAAAGACATGACGGTTGGAACCAAAAGTCTCAAATTTGGACTCGTTAGACCAACGACAGATTTCCACCAGTCTAATGTCCATTGCTTGTGTTTCTTGGCCCACTCAAGTCCCTTCTTCTTATTGGTGTCCTTTAGTAATCGTTTCTTTGCAGGAATTTGACCATGAAGGCCTGATTTACACAGTCTCCTCTGAACAGTTGATGTTGAGATGTGTCTGTTACTTGAACTCTGTGAAGCATTTATTTGGGCTGCAATCTGAAGTGCAGTTAACTCCGATGAACTTATCCTCTGAAGCAGAGATAACTCTGAGTCTTCCTTTCCTGCGAGCCAGTTTCATCATTGCGCTTGATGGTTTTTGCGACTGACTGCACATGAAGAACCTTTCAAAGTTCTTGAAATGTTCCAAATTGACTGACCTTTATGTCTTAAAGTAATGATGGACTGTCCTTTCTCTTCACTTATTTGAACTGTTCCTTCAGTAATATGGACTTGGTCATTTTACCATATATACCACACCTACCGTGTCACAACACAACTGCTCAAACGCATTAATTTGTGGAATTTCTTTCCTGCATTTTAACAAGGCACACCTGTTAACTGAAATGCTTTCCAAGTGACTACCTCATGAAGCTGGTTGAGAGAATGCCAAGTGTGAAAAGCTGTCATCAAGGCAAAGTGCAGCTACTTTGAAGAATCTCAAATAAAAAATAGATTTTGTTTGTTTAACACTTTTTTGGTTCCTACATGATTCCACATGTGTTATTTCATAGTTTTGATGTCTTCACTGTTATTCTAGAAAATAGTTTTTAAAAATGTAAAAGTAAGTTGTCCAAACTTTTGACTGGTACTACAATAATAAGCATTTGTTTTGTATCATCTAAGACAAAAAGTTGTTACATTTCTTTTACTATTAAGAATAAAAGCATATATTTATGAAAATTACTGTGTTATCCTCTTTACAACAACAGTGTTCAAAATAACCTTTTGCAAGACTGTTAACCAGAGCTGTGTTCAGCAACAGAAACTGTGTCCCACGCAGTTCATCCACTTCATCCCGTCAGAAGGAACTTCAATGGTGTTTGAGTAATCATTTTGTGAATCAATCATTGTATAAAGTCACTCTGGACTGTGCAGGCTTCATTGAGAGAAGATAAATTAAATCAGAAGTATCACATTGTCAGTGAGCTCCATCTTCTGGCGCAGGCACCCTGGACATTATATCCACATCATAATGGAGTGAAAGTCAAATTCAACATCGACTGAAGCCAAAGAGCGCACATACAGACATGATAATACGACATCACGATATGATAATAAACCATGGCACGAAGTGATAAAAGGTACATACTGTACAGTACATGTAGCATACGTCTTACGAATCACTACACAAGCATACGCTTTAGCATGCTTCAGGAAACTCAAATGTGAAGTCCTGCTGTGGTGGTCTGTGTGTGGATCTCTGTACATCCCAATCATCGAATACAGGGTCTCTGTGTCATGCATAATCAGGCTTCATATGGAGTAGAAAAGGTAAAGACAGACTGCATAGTGAAGCAGGTCATCCACGAGATTCCTAGATCAGACAGTAGCGCACACACAAAACTCAACATGCCTGCAGTCAGTGGAAGCCCATCTATCCCTATTGTCAGCATGCAACCACATGCACAGCTATCAGACATCCAATGTTTCTCTCTCACTTTATTTGACGCTATTTAGGCTTGCCATAACAAAGGGGTTGAATACTTATTGACTCAAGACATTTCAGCTTTTAATTTTTAATTAATTTGTAAACATTTCAAAAAACATAATTCCACTTTGACATGGGGTATTGTGTTATGCAGGTGAATGAGGACCCAAAAGCGACTTTACAGAAACAGAGTTTATTCCAAGTCAAAACAGGAATACTGAAACCCTCTAGTCAGTAGAGGGGAACAACTGAAGATGTGACCACAGACTGCAGGTCGCTTCGGGAAGGCGCAGGCCATAGCTGATCTAGACACCTGCTCACACGCAGCATCTGAAGAAGGCAAAAAACATGACAGGACGGAACGAGGACAAGAACAGCAAACATCAAACAAGGATCCGACAAGGACAGAAGCGGAAAACAGGGAGAAATAGGGACTCTAATCAGAGGGCAAAATAGGGGACAGGTGTGAAAGAGTAAATGAGGTAGTTAGGAGAATGAGGAACAGCTGGGAGCAGGAACGGAACGATAGGGAGAGAGAGCGAGAGAGGGAGAGAGGGAGGGGGAGAGAGAGGGATAGAAAGAGGGAAAGAACCTAATAAGACCAGCAGAGGGAAACTAATAGAAGGGAAGCACAGGGACAAGACATGATAATCAATGACAAAACATGACAGTACCCCCCCACTCACCGAGCGCCTCCTGGCGCACTCGAGGAGGAACCCTGGCGGCAACGGAGGAAATCATCAATCAACGAACGGTCCAGCACGTCCCGAGATGGAACCCAACTCCTCTCCTCAGGACCGTAACCCTCCCAATCCACTAAGTACTGGTGACCACGTCCCCGAGAACGCATGTCCATGATCTTCAGTACCTTGTAAATAGGTGCGCCCTCGACAAGGACGGGGGGGAAGACGAACGGGGTGCGAAGAAAAGGCTTGACACAGGAGACATGGAAGACAGGGTGGACGCGACGAAGATGTCGCGGAAGAAGCAGTCGCACAGCGACAGGATTGACGACCTGAGAGACACGGAACGGACCAATGAACCGCGGAGTCAACTTGCGAGTAGCTGTCGTAAGGGGAAGGTTACGAGTGGAAAGCCACACTCTCTGACCGCGACAATACCTAGGACTCTTAATCCTACGTTTATTGGCGGCTCTCACAGTCTGCGCCCTGTAACGGCAAAGTGCAGACCTGACCCTCCTCCAGGTGCGCTCACAACGTTGGACAAAAGCCTGAGCGGAGGGAACGCTGGACTCGGCGAGCTGGGACGAGAACAGAGGAGGCTGGTACCCAAGACTACTCTGAAACGGAGATAGCCCGGTAGCAGACGAAGGAAGCGAGTTGTGAGCGTATTCTGCCCAGGGGAGCTGTTCTGCCCAAGACGCAGGGTTTCGAAAAGAAAGGCTGCGTAATATGCGACCAATCGTCTGATTGGCCCTTTCTGCTTGACCGTTAGACTGGGGATGAAAACCGGAAGAGAGACTGACGGAAGCACCAATCAAACGACAGAACTCCCTCCAAAACTGTGACGTGAATTGCGGGCCTCTGTCTGAAACGGCGTCTAACGGAAGGCCATGAATTCTGAACACATTCTCAATGATGATTTGTGCCGTCTCCTTAGCGGAAGGAAGCTTAGCGAGGGGAATGAAATGTGCCGCCTTAGAGAACCTATCGACAACCGTAAGAATCACAGTCTTCCCCGCAGACGAAGGCAAACCGGTAATAAAGTCTAAGGCGATGTGAGACCATGGTCGAGAAGGAATGGGAAGCGGTCTGAGACGACCGGCAGGAGGAGAGTTACCTGACTTAGTCTGCGCGCAGTCCGAACAAGCACCCACGAAACGGCGCGTGTCACGCTCCTGAGTAGGCCACCAAAACCGCTGGCGAATAGAAGCAAGCGTACCCCGAACGCCGGGGTGGCCAGCTAACTTGGCAGAGTGAGCCCACTGAAGAACAGCCAGACGAGTAGAGACAGGAACGAAAAGAAGGTTACTAGGACAAGCGCGTGGCGACGCAGTGTGAGTGAGTGCTTGCTTTACCTGTCTCTCAATTCCCCAGACAGTCAACCCGACAACACGCCCTTCAGGGAGAATCCCCTCGGGGTCGGTAGAAGCCACAGAAGAACTAAAGAGACGGGATAAGGCATCAGGCTTGGTGTTATTATTACCCGGGCGATAAGAAATCACAAACTCGAAACGAGCGAAAAACAACGCCCAACGAGCTTGACGTGCATTGAGTCGTTTGGCAGAACGGATGTACTCAAGGTTCTTATGGTCAGTCCAAACGACAAAAGGGACGGTCGCCCCCTCCAACCACTGTCGCCATTCGCCTAGGGCTAAGCGGATGGCGAGCAGTTCGCGGTTACCCACATCATAGTTGCGTTCCGATGGCGACAGGCGATGAGAAAAATAAGCGCAAGGATGGACCTTATCGTCAGAATGGAAGCGCTGGGACAGAATGGCTCCCACGCCCACCTCTGAAGCATCAACCTCGACAATGAATTGTTTAGTGACGTCAGGAGTAACAAGGATAGGAGCGGATGTAAAACGCTTCTTGAGGAGATCAAAAGCTCCCTGGGCGGAACCGGACCACTTAAAGCACGTCTTGACAGAAGTAAGAGCTGTGAGAGGGGCAGCCACTTGACCGAAATTACGAATGAAACGCCGATAGAAATTAGCGAAACCGAGAAAGCGCTGCAACTCGACACGTGACTTAGGAACGGGCCAATCGCTGACAGCCTGGACCTTAGCGGGATCCATCTGAATGCCTTCAGCGGAAATAACAGAACCGAGAAATGTGACAGAGGAGACATGAAAGACGCACTTCTCAGCCTTCACGTAGAGACAATACTCTAAAAGGCGCTGGAGTACACGTCGAACGTGCTGAACATGAATCTCGAGTGACGGAGAAAAAATCAGGATATCATCAAGGTAAACGAAAACAAAGATGTTCAGCATGTCTCTCAGTACATCATTAACTAATGCCTGAAAGACAGCTGGAGCATTAGCGAGACCGAACGGCAGAACCCGGTATTCAAAATGCCCTAACGGAGTGTTAAACGCCGTTTTCCACTCGTCCCCCTCTCTGATGCGCACGAGATGGTAAGCGTTACGAAGGTCCAACTTAGTAAAGAACCTGGCTCCCTGCAGAATCTCGAAGGCTGATGACATAAGGGGAAGCGGATAACGATTCTTAACCGTTATGTCATTCAGCCCTCGATAATCCACGCAGGGGCGCAGAGTACCGTCCTTCTTCTTAACAAAAAAACCCCGCTCCGGCGGGAGAGGAAGAAGGCACCACGGTACCGGCGTCGAGAGAAACAGACAGATAATCCTCGAGAGCCTTACGTTCGGGAGCCGACAGAGAGTATAGTCTACCCCGAGGGGGAGTGGTCCCCGGAAGGAGATCAATACAACAATCATACGACCGGTGAGGAGGAAGGGAGTTGGCTCTGGACCGACTGAAGACCTTGCGCAGATCATGATATTCCTCCGGCACTCCTGTCAAATCACCAGGTTCCTCCTGAGAAGAGGGGACAGAAGAAACAGGAGGGATAGCAGACATTAAACACTTCACATGACAAGAAACGTTCCAGGATAGGATAGAATTACTAGACCAATTAATAAACGGTCCTCTCCGCAAGTACATGTACTACCTTACCGTCGGGGGTGGCAGTGCATTAATAGACTCTGGGGCAGAGGGCTGTTTAGAAGGATTATGACATACTAGCCAGGGATGACCCAAAACAACAGGTGTAAAAGGTGAACGAAAAATCAAAAAGGAAATGGTCTCACTGTGGTTACCAGATACTGTGAGGGTTAAAGGTAATGTCTCACATCTGATACTGGGGAGAAGACTACCATCTAAGGCGAACATGGGCGTGGGCTCCCCTAACTGTCTGAGAGGAATGTCATGTTTCCGAGCCCATGCTTCATCCATAAAACAACCCTCAGCCCCAGAGTCTATCAAGGCACTGCAGGAAGCTGCCGAACCGGTCCAGCGTAGATGGACCGACAAGGTAGTACAGGATCTTGATGGAGAGACCTGAGTAGTAGCGCTCACCAGTAGCCCTCCGCTTACTGATGAGCTCTGGCCTTTTACTGGACATGAAATGACAAAATGTCCAGCAGAACCGCAATAGAGGCAAAGGCGGTTGGTGATTCTCCGTTCCCTCTCCTTAGTCGAGATGCGAATACCTCCCAGCTGCATGGGCTCAGTCTCTGAGCCGGTGGGAGGAGATGGTTGAGATGCGGAGAGGGGGAACACCGTTAACGCGAGCTCTCTTCCACGAGCTCGGTGACGAAGATCTACCCGTCGTTCTATGCGGATGGCGAGTGCAATCAAAGAGTCCACGCTGGAAGGAACCTCCCGGGAGAGAATCTCATCTTTAACCTCAGCGTGGAGTCCCTCCAGAAAACGAGCGAGCAATGCCGGCTCGTTCCAGTCACTGGAGGCAGCAAGAGTGCGAAACTCTATAGAGTAATCCGTTATGGATCGATCACCTTGACATAGGGAAGCCAGGGCCCTGGAAGCCTCCCTCCCAAAAACTGAACGATCAAAAACCCGTATCATCTCCTCTTTAAAGTTCTGATAATCGTTAGTACACTCAGCCCTTGCCTCCCAGATAGCTGTGCCCCACTCCCGAGCCCGACCAGTAAGGAGTGATATGACGTAGGCGATCCGAGCTCTCTCTCTAGAGTATGTGTTTGGTCCTCTCTCTCTAGAGTATTGGGTTGGAGAGAGAACACAATATCACACTGGGTGAGAAAGGAGCGGCACTCAGTGGGCTGCCCAGAGTAACATGGTGGGTTATTAACCCTAGGTTCCGGATACTCGGAAGACCAGGAAGTAGCTGGTGGCACGAGACGAAGACTCTGAAACTGTCCTGAGAGGTCAGAGACCTGAGCGGCCAGGGTCTCAACGGCATGACGAGCAGCAGACAATTCCTGCTTGTGTCTGCCGAGCATAGTTCCCTGGATCTCGACGGCAGTGTTGTGAGAATCCGTAGTCGCTGGGTCCATTCTTGGTCGGATCCTTCTGTTATGCAGGTGAATGAGGACCCAAAAGCGACTTTACAGAAACAGAGTTTATTCCAAGTCAAAACAGGAATACTGAAACCCTCTAGTCAGTAGAGGGGAACAACTGAAGATGTGACCACAGACTGCAGGTCGCTTCGGGAAGGCGCAGGCCGTAGCTGATCTAGACACCTGCTCACACGCAGCATCTGAAGAAGGCAAAAAACATGACAGGACGGAACGAGGACAAGAACAGCAAACATCAAACAAGGATCCGACAAGGACAGAAGCGGAAAACAGGGAGAAATAGGGACTCTAATCAGAGGGCAAAATAGGGGACAGGTGTGAAAGAGTAAATGAGGTAGTTAGGAGAATGAGGAACAGCTGGGAGCAGGAACGGAACGATAGAGAGAGAGAGCGAGAGAGGGAGAGAGGGAGGGGGAGAGAGAGGGATAGAAAGAGGGAAAGAACCTAATAAGACCAGCAGAGGGAAACGAATAGAAGGGAAGCACAGGGACAAGACATGATAATCAATGACAAAACATGACATATTGTGTGTAGGCCAGTAGCAAATCTCAATTGAATCCATTTTAAATTCAGGTTGTAACACAAAAATGTGGAATAAATCAAGGGGTATGAATACTTTCTGAAGGCACTGTAATTGGTGGAACGACCCATATGCTACTGCATTATCAGTGGCTGAAAGAGGTTTTTCATGTATTTATTCTATCAACTAGTCTTGCTGTCACTAGAAACCGGTTCCATTCATAAATCTCGACATGAAGTTTAATCAAAAGTAAAGTGAAAGGACAAATAGAACAAGACAGGGTTTCTTAGGCAACAGTGTTTTCAGGAGCCACTCTGGTGCTGTAGATACAGTATATTTAAACAAAAAGCCCTGAGGGGGTGTGTCATATGGCCAATATACTACGGCTAAGGGTTGCCTGGATATAGCACTTAGCCATGGTATATTGGCCATATACCACAAACTCCCGAGGTGCCTTATTGCTATTATAAACTGGTTACCAACTGAATTAGAGTAGTAAAAATGTATGTTTTGTCATACACGTGATGTGCAGGGAGGGGTATGAGGAAATGGATGTAGCTCCAGTTGAAGTCGGAAGTTTACATAAACTTAGGTTGGAGTCATTAAAACTTGTTTTTCAACCAATGACACAAGTAATTTTTCCAACAGTTTACAGACAGATTATTTCACTTATCATTCACTGTATCACAATTCCAGTGGGTCAGACGTTTACATACACTAAGTTGACTGTGCCTTTAAACAGCTTGGAAAATTCCAGAAAATTATGTCATGGCTTTAGAAGCCTCTGATAGGCTAACTTATTACATCATTTGAGTCAATTGAAGGTGTACCTGTGGATGAATTTCAAGGCCAACCTTCACCCCATCTTGTTAATGTGTGAAAGTTACATTTTCCAAAAATATTTTTGAATTTCGCTCACTGCCTTTTCAGCGGAATGTTGTCGAGGGGTTCTGCTAGCGGAACGCCTGCACTAGAAAGGTTAATGGTCTTACTCTTATAGGCTATTCTTATAGGCTACGGAGAGCGAGATCACACAGAACAGCTAGTACTCTCATGCATGGTTCAGTGTTGCTTGCCTCGAAGCAAGCATAGAAGGCATTTCGCTCCTCTGGTAGGCTTACGTCGCTGAGCAGCTCGTGACTGGGTTTCCCCTTTGTATTCTCTGATAGTTTGCAAGCCCGGCCACATCCGTCGAGCATCAGAGCCGGCAAAGTAGAATGCGATCTTAGTCCTGTATTAACACTTTACCTGTTTGATGGTTCGTTGAACGTCGTAGCAGGATTTCTTATAAGAGTCCGGATTAGTGTTATGGTCTTTGAAAGCAGCAGCTCTAGCCTTTAGCTCAGTGCGGATGTTGCCTGTAATCCATGGCTTCTGTTTGGGGTATGTACATGTGGTCCAGGGTTTCCGTGAGGAAAATGTAAAGATAAATGTAAGATAAAATTTACTGGCCATTTGAGAAATTTACCGGACCCATGTGCATTGGGTGCATATCTCAAAATGTCATTTTGTAATTTGCACCATTATAAACAGCGCACATGAGAAAGCACCATTCTAAACAGCACAGCTGATAGCGGTTCCATATCCTCTACGGCAGGTATCCCAAACTGGGGTACTGGGTTTATTTCAATGGACTAATTTCCTCATATGAACTGTAACTTAGTAAAATCTTTGAAATTGTTGCGTTTATATTTTTGATCACAATAGATATTATTCTAGTTATTATAGACCAGGTAACAACAGGGATACGTGCAATGCTGTCGGGGGTACGCCAAATAAAAATGTGATCAACATTTTTTTTTAAGTCCATTTATATTTTCCAACGGGGCTATACATAGAAGAGAAGTGTCTGATGCCCTCGACATCCTCTCCTAATTTTGCAAGTCACAAAAATGTATACAATTACACTGTAGTATAATTAAATCCTTCCTTCTCCCGCTACCAAGCCAAACCCATCCCTCTCCACCTCCCCTCCCTGTTTTCTCCCCCCTTTACCCCACCCCACCAAGCCAAGCTTTTCTCAACTTCCCATGCTTTCTCATGAATTCCTGCCTAATTTATACCTAATGCATTCGCACACCCATTCTCTCCCATCCTCCTACACATATTCATATTCACCATCCCACACTCTTCCCAAATCCGTCCATTCATACACACACACACACACACACACACACACACACACACACACACACACACACACACACACACACACACACACACACACACACACACACACACACACACACACACACACACACACACACACACACACACACACACACACACACACACACATCCATAGAACAGTTATTGACACATGCTATATTTCCCCCCTTGAATTGTCATTTCAGTGTCCATGTAGTCCATGGCATTGGCTACTTCTATTGTTACTTCATAGAGAAGAACAGTTATTTGGGGAAAGTAAAGTATAGATTGAATTTGGGGGAGGAGAAAATTATATTGTCTCAACTTACAATAAGCTGGTCTAAGACATCACTGTATGTAGCCTGATGCGCTCATCGTTATTTCCTACGACTTCTTCTCAGAGCAGGGTGCTTTCTTGTAGCTTGATTAGGGCTTCATCTGCGCTTGTGAATTCTATCCTTTGCGTTCCCTTCCATACCTACAGTACTGTCGGGAAGCGGGGGTTGAGATTTGATTCCCTCTTCCTCTTTTTCCTCCTTGACTGTTGAAACAGAATGTATCGCTTGTGTTTTTTTCCTCAGCCTAGCAGATAGGTCCTGGACAAATCAAATGGACTGGCCTTGGATTTTGATCTCCTTTCCCCCATGTTGACTTGGATAGTTCCAAAGTTTGACAACAGATTGTAGCAGTTAGTTTGTTTTGGTGAGCATTGAGAGCATTTTAGCTATGTTTTCCTGGATATCCTTTAACTGTTTATTACCCTCATTTGCATCTCCAAGTTGCTCCTTGTCTTTTGCTCTGGGAGAATTATTAACATTTCTTAATTGAACCTTTATTTAACTAGGCATGTCAGTTAAGAACAAATTCTTATTCATAGTGACAAACCCGGGACAATTGTGCGCCGCCTTATGGGACTCCCAATCACAGCCTGTTGTTATACAGCCTGGAACCAGGGTGTCTATAGTGACGTCTCTAGCACTGAGATGCAGCGCCTTAGACCGCTGCGCAACTCAATTTATCAATTATAGAGGCTTAATTTGAACTTTGTTGTCTGGCTTCTACATATAACCACAGTTTTGTCGGTACAAAACAGATATACTCACTCCCCATGCATCCTATACAAACATGCGCCTGGCATATTTTCTCTATGAATGACAGACCACATTCTCCGTAATTTCCAAAGAAATGGGCGTGACTACTTTAGGGGTGGGGCAGAGGAGACATAAAAAACACAGACAGCGGTATTCTCTTATGTTTAAACCTGACGCACCAAGACAGCAGCCGTTCCTGAACTAAACTGACAGAGGTTGAGGTAAGGATATTTTAATAGAATTTTATCTTGAAGCCCAGGTAGCAGATAATGGACATCTGGTGCTGTCAATTTATTTGACTAATATAGCCACATGGGTTTAAACTAGAAATATTCTTTGTTAGAGACAGTGTTTATTATTCTAATGTGTTGTCATTCCCAACATCAAATATTTTCATATAATTTTAGTATTGGGAATTAGGGGACCAATTATATCTGATGGCAGGCCACGGATGGTCACTGAAAGGTATCTACCTCTCTTGATATACTAATGTCTCTCCCTCAGACAGCTTTGCTCCTATTCATCATCTCTGACTTTTACATTTCAAATTCCTACTCTTGCTTTTTCTTGCTGTGACTATTGCTCTGTATCTTTCTGTGTCTCTGTGTCTAATCTATATTGATACTATGTGTCACGCCCTGACCATAGAGAGCTGTTTATTCTCTGTTGGTTGGGGCGTGATAGTGAATAAGGTGGGTCATCTAGGTGATTCATGTTTTATGTTGGCCTGGTATGGTTCCCAATCAGAGACAGCTGTTTATCGTCTCTGATTGGGGATCATATTTAGGTAGCCATTCTCCTCATTGTGTTTGTGGGATCTTGTCTATAGTTAGTTGCCTGTGTGCACACCAGTAGCTTCACGTTTTGTTTGTGCTTTATTGTTTTTGCTTGAGTTTCGGTTTCCGTTTATTAAAATATGTGGAACTCTAAGTATGCTGCGCCTTGGTCCAATCATTATAATGAACGTGACACTATGCCAATGAATGACAAATGGTTGACTCACAACACAGCATGTGACTTCTTTGTGATTTTGTAGTTTGTCAACATTTGACTGTGCTGGCATAAATAGGCTTCTGTACTATCAGGGATCTGGGAATTCCTCAATTAGAGTTGGTTGGTTTTGAATGGTTTAGAATACCAGGTTAGATTTTCAACAGAACGTCCACCTTACTATGTGTGAAACTGTATGTGTAATTCTTCTGATCTACAGTTGCAACACTGTTTGCTTTAGTTTGTAGTCAACAGACACACCCTTCTCACCCACTTCATTATCATCTTTTGTTTGGAATTCTCTCTTTGTCTTTGTAACTTTGTGATAATTGACTCTGTAGGGTGTACTTACCGCAGAGGACCATCTGTTTTGAGCCCCACCTGTTTAGAAAAATTACCTGTTTGCATGTTATTTTGGCATTAATCCATGTCACATATCAGTTTGCAAACAATGTTAAAAAAAAAAATCACTGAGTTAATAAAGCCACATACAAACATGGTCTCTTTGTTGCTTTCTTGAGTAAGTCAGCTCCAAAATGCAGGTGTTTCAGCTTAGCTCAGTGCTTTCAGTGGTGGTGGGGCAGCTAGCGGAAAATAAGGCGGGTACGGGTTGGTAATGTTCTCTAGTTGCGTCGTGATTGGCTCAGTGTTCTGTCACTCATGGGTACACTACGTTACCGCAAAATCTACGGGGAGAGCTCAAAATTCAAGGTGCTTGGGTGCTGCCATAGAGTTATATTAGAAGTGGCTATCCAAGAAGGGTCAATGTTGTTAGCAGTTGATGTTATTCTTCAATAACACAAACTCCAAAGCAAATCAGGGGGAGAAAAATAGATTTATTTGAGAAGGACAAATCTTAGATGTTATGTTGAGCGTTAGATGTTCAGTCTTCCTTGTCCTCAGCCTTTCTCCACAGAACAAAGGAACAGGATGCCATTTATAATGCCCCAGACTCAATGTACAGAACGTCATTAGTACTCTAGTTTTAGTCCTCTCATCCTCTGCGTTGTCTATTTATCTTCAAAATATTCTTATAAGGTCATTGGCCACAGATAAAATGACATCAAATCCCGTTATATCTACATTAGTTTTGGACTGATCATGTCAACATCATACTTTCAAAGCTAGCAGTCGTCATTATGTATCAATTATGAAGAGACATTATAGATAAAACGTATCGGTGTTTATTGGCCATTGGACATAAACATTACACAACAAGTTTGAAATCGCAAATTCAACATTGAGTAGTTTGGGAGGAATCAGTAGCTAACTGCAAACATTGCAAAGCAATCACTAGCCTTCTATTCAGTGGAGTGGATGTGTGGTTCAAGTCTGGGTTTAATGGCTTATTTTACAAGCTTAAAAGGATAAACATTCAACATTGGCCATGCTGTCAATCCAGAGATCAAGACAACTGGGAACTCTGAAAAAAAATGAGCTCCGACTGAGAAAAATAGTTTTGAATGGTCCAACTCGGATTTCCAAGTCGGGAACTCAAGCTTCAACCTGAAGATCACTAACGGCATGATTCAACATTTTTTCTCCAGTTGTCTTGAAATCCATAGAATGCCAGACTTTGATGACAAAGTTTATGACAAAATTTACCCACGAAGGACCACCGTGCTACCTTCCACTTCAAGTTAGCACAAGAACGTAAATTTAAAAATGTATTGTAATCTGCTACATAAATTATGTTATATGCCAGGGAGATATGTATACTGTAGCTAAGAAAGTAATACTAAGTGTATGTTGTGTAGTAAGCTGTTAGTAGCCCATGTGCCTCACCCTAATAATTTTCTCCCTGTTCCCCTCATAATTTAGCCTAATGTTCTGACTTGGTGGTGCACATGTAGCCTTTAACCTGTTTTTTGATAAATGTTATCATTGAACATTGTAAAAGCATTCATTGTCTGCTTATATGCCACCTTTATTTATCCTACAGTTCTGACTTGGTGTACAGGGAGAATACTGTAAGAATGGTTCATGTTCTGAAATCTGGTGCTGTACATTTCAAAAGTGCTGAACAAATAGTTATATTGACAACGTCCGGGCAGGCTCGCTCATTAATGTCTTAATCGAAATTACAGACGGCCTCTTATCCACTCTTCATCCCCTTATGCCATAGCGTGTACATCTCAATTGTCAGTAGAAACCATATTTGTTTAAGCAAGTCATCCATATCAGGTATGTTTTTTTTAAAGGCAGTGAACGAGGTTGAATTAACTGTTTCTCTGCCAGTCAAGGCTCCGCTGATAGCCATGTGTAGCGGTGATAAGGTCCAGGTCTGTACCCAAACAATTTGAACTTCTACTTTTAAAAATCCACCTCTCTAAAAACAAGTCTCTCACCGTTGCCGCTTGCTATAGACCACCCTCTGTCCCCAGCTGTGCTCTGGACACCATATGTGAACTGATTGCCCCCCCATCTATCTTCAGAGCTTGTGCTGCTAGGCGATCTAAACTGGAACATGCTTAACACCCCAGCCATCCTACAATCTAAACTTGATGCCCTCAATCTCACACAAATTATCAATGAACCTACCAGGTACCTCCCCAAAGCCTTAAACACGGGCACCCTCATAGATATCATCCTAACCAACTTCCCCTCTAAATACACCTCTGCTGTCTTCAACCAAGATCTCAGCGATCACTGCCTCATTGCCTGCATCCGTAATGGGTCAGCGGTCAAACAACCTCCACTCATCACTGTAAAACGCTCCCTGAAACACTTCAGCGAGCAGGCCTTTCTAATCGACCTGGCACGGGGTATCCTGGAAGGATATTGATCTCATCCCGTCAGTAGAGGATGCCTGGATATTATTTTTAAATGCCTTCCTAACCATCTTAAATAAAACATTTAGAACCAGGAACAGATATAGCCCTTGGTTCTCCCCAGACCTGCCCTTAACCATCACAAAAACATCCTATGGCGTTCTGCATTAGCATCGAACAGCCCCCGTGATATGCCGCTGTTCAGGGAAGCTAGAAACCATTATACACAGGCAGTTAGAAAAGCCAAGGCTAGCTTTTTCAAGCAGAAATTTGCTTCCTGCAACACTAACTCAAAAAAGTTCTGGGACACTGTAAAGTCCATGGAGAATAATAACACCTCCTCCCAGCTGCCCACTGCACTGAAGATAGGAAACACTGTCACCACTGATAAATCAACCATAATTGAGAATTTCAATAAGCATTTTTCTACGGCTGGCCATGCTTTCCACCTGACTACTCCTACCCCGGTCAACAGCACTGCACCCCCAACAGCAACTCGCCCAAGCCTTCCCCATTTCTCCTTCTCCCAAATCCATTCAGCTGATGTTCTGAAAGAGCTGCAAAATCTGGACCCCTACAAATCAGCCGGGCTAGACAATCTGGACCCTTTCTTTCGAAAATTATCTGCCGAAATTGTTGCCACCCCTATTACTAGTCTGTTCAACCTCTCTTTCGTGTCGTCTGAGATTCCCAAAGATTGGAAAGCAGCTGCGGTCATCCCCCTCTTCAAAGGGCGGGGGGGACACTCTTGACCCAAACTGCTACAGACCTATATCTATCCTACCATGCCTTTCTAAGGTCTTCGAAAGCCAAGTCAACAAACAGATTACCGACCATTTCGAATCTCACCATACCTTCTCTGCTATGCAATCTGGTTTCAGAGCTGGTCATGGGTGCACCTCAGCCACGCTCAAGGTCCTAAATGATATCTTAACCGCCATCGATAAGAAACATTACTGTGCAGCCGTATTCATTGATCTGGCCAAGGCTTTCGACTCTGTCAATCACCACATCCTCATCGGCAGACTCGACAGCCTTGGTTTCTCAAATGATTGCCTCGCCTGGTTCACCAACTACTTCTCTGATAGAGTTCAGTGTGTCAAATCGGAGGGTCTGCTTTCCGGACCTCTGGCAGTCTCTATGGGGGTGCCACAGGGTTCAATTCTTGGACCGACTCTCTTCTCTGTATACATCAATGAGGTCACTCTCGCTGCTGGTGAGTCTCTGATCCACCTCTACGCAGACGACACCATTCTGTATACTTCCGGCCCTTCTTTGCACACTGTGTTAACAACCCTCCAGGCAAGCTTCAATGCCATAAAACTCTCCTTCCGTGGCCTCCAATTGCTCTTAAATACAATTAAAACTAAATGCATGCTCTTCAACCGATCGCTACCTGCACCTACCCGCCTGTCCAACATGACTACTCTGGACGGCTCTGACTTAGAATACGTGGACAACTACAAATACTTAGGTATCTGGTTAGACTGTAAACTCTCCTTCCAGACCAATATCAAACATCTCCAATCCAAAGTTAAATCTAGAATTGGCTTCCTATTTCGCAACAAAGCATCCTTCACTCATGCTGCCAAACATACCCTTGTAAAACTGACCATCCTACCAATCCTCGACTTTGGCGATGTCATTTACAAAATAGCCTCCAATACTCTACTCAACAAATTGGATGCAGTCTATCACAGTGCAATCCGTTTTGTCACCAAAGCCCCATATACTACCCACCATTGCGACCTGTATGCTCTCGTTGGCTGGCCCTCGCTTCATACTCGTCGCCAAACCCACTGGCTCCATGTTATCTACAAGACCCTGCTAGGTAAAGTCCCCCCTTATCTCAGCTCGCTGGTCACCATAGCATCTCCCACCTGTAGCACACGCTCCAGCAGGTACAGTGCCTTGCGAAAGTATTCGGCCCCCTTGAACTTTGCAACCTTTTGCCACATTTCAGGCTTCAAACATAAGGATATAAAACTGTATTTTTTTGTGAAGAATCAACAAGTGGGACACAATCATGAAGAGGAACGACATTTATTGGATATTTCAAACTTTTTTAACAAATCAAAAACTGAAAAATTGGGCGTGCCTTTACCTCCCTTCTCACCTCATTTGCTCACATTGTATATAGACTTGTTTATACTGTATTATTGACTGTATGTTTGTTTTACTCCATGTGTAACTCTGTGTCGTTGTATCTGTCGAACTGCTTTGCTTTATCTTGGCCAGGTCGCAATTGTAAATGAGAACTTGTTCTCAACTTGCCTACCTGGTTAAATAAAGGTTAAATAAATAAAAATGTGGCACTTCATTTCACTTAGTTATGGAAAGCGGCTGGGTTTTTTTTCCTCCAAAATATTCACAACATATTGACACAATTACAATCTTATTTCAGCAATAACATGTGGAAAAACATTTGCGTGAACGCTATCAAGCCAACAGCAGACGAAACAGAAAGTGAATTCTCTCCTCCCTCTCTCCCCAGTTTTAGCATGCGGATAACACTGTCTAGCTGGTTAGGTTTAGGATATTTATTTCCCATGTATAACAAGCATGAAGTTAATCAACGTTGCTTTTGTAAAATAGAACAAATGAGATTTTGTGTGTTGTATCAGTATCCAATGAACTCAGGTTAGTGGCATTGGGGAGGACAGCTTTGTGGAAATGGCTGGAAATGGCTGGAAGGGTATCAAGTACATCAAACACATGTCATTCCATTCACTCCGTTCAAGCCATTGTTATGAGCCGTCTTCCCCTCAGCAGCCTCCACTGAATGAAATGTATGTCATGTAAAGAGGGTTGAACAAGTTATTGCTCTATTTTAGAGGTGTCAATGTAATTTGCCAAATGTGGCCATTTGTGTAAAAGCTAATGTTAGGAAAACTGCACATTAATGTAAATGGCATTTTTATATTCTGCTTGTTCATAGTTGAACAATTACCTCTTTGTTTGAATACTGTAGCATAAGCTCTGAATTCATTATTGTAATATGTTGTCATTCCCAACATGATTTCTTTTTAAATCATTGTAGTGTTGAGAACAGAAGTAGGGGCCACATTATATCTGATGGCAGGCCACAAATGGTCACTGAAAGGTTCCAAAATCATGGGCATTAACATGGAGTTAGTCCCCCCCTTTGCTGCTATAACAACCTCCACTCTTCTGGGAAGGCTTTCCACTAGATGTTGAAACATTGCTGTGTGGACTTGCTGCCATTCAGCCACAAATAATAGAAGGTCAGCATCCCGGAGTCGCCTCTTCACTGTTGACGTTGAGACTGGTGTTTTGCATGTACTATTTAATGAAGCTGCCAGTTGGGGACTTGTGAATCATCTGTTTCTCAAACTAGATACTCTAATGTACTTGTCCTCTTGCTCAGTTGTGCACAGGGGCCTCCCACTCCTCTTTCTATTCTGGTTAGAGCTAGTTTGCGCTGTTCTGTGAAGGGAGTAGTACACATCATTGTACGAGATCTTCAGTTTCTTGGCAATTTCTCACATGGAATAGCCTTCATTTTTCAGAACAAGAATAGACTGATGAGTTTCAGAAGAAAGTTATTTGTTTCTGGACATTTTGATCCTGTAATCGACCCCACAAATGCTGATGCTCCAGATACTCAACTAGTCTAAAGAAGGCCAGTTTTATTGCTTCTTTAATCAGGACAACAGTTTTCAGCTATGCTAACATAATTGAAAAAGGGTTTTCTAATGATCAATTAGCCTTTTAAAATGCTAAACTTGGATTAGCTAACACAAGGTGCCATTGGAACACAGGAGTGATGGATGCTGATAATGGGCCTCTGCACACCTATGTAGATATAGAAAATAGAAAATCAGCTGTTTCCAGCTACAATAGTCATTTACAACATTAACATTGTCTACACTGTATTTCTGGTCAACTTAATGTTATTTCAATGGACAAAAAATGCAGCTTTTCTTTCAAAAACAAGGACATTTCTAATTTACCCCAACATTTTGAATGGTAGTGTAAGTATTCAGACCCTTTAGTCAGTACTTTGTTGAAGCACGTTTGGCAGCGATTACAGCCTTGAGTATTCTTGGGTATGACGCTACAAGCTTGGCACACCTGTATTTGGGGAATTTCTCCCATTCTTCTCTGCAGATCCTCTCAGGCTCTGTCAGGTTGTATGCAGAGTGTTGCTGCACAGCTATTTTTAGGTCTCTCCAGAGATGTTCGATCAGGTTCAAGTCCGGGTTCTGGTTGGACCACTCAAGGACATTCAGCGAGTTGTACCGAAACCATTCTTGCATTGTCTTGGCTGCGTGCTTAGGGTCATTGTTCTGTTGGAAAGTGAACCTTCACCCCTGTCTGAGGTCCTGAGTGCTCTGGAGTAGGTTTTCATCAAGGATCTCTCTTTACCTTGCTCTGTTCATCTTTCCCTCGATCCTGACTAGTCACCCAGTCCCTGCCCTTGAATAACATCCCCACAGCATGATGCTACCACCATCATGCTTCACTGTAGGGATGGTGCCAGGTTTCCTTGCTTGGCATTCAGGCCAAAGAGTTCAATCATGGTTTCATCAGACCAGAAAATCTTGTTTCTCATGGTCTGAGAGTCTTTAGGTTGCCTTTTGGCAAACTCCATGCGGGCTGTCAAGTGCCTTTTTCTGAGGAGTGGCCTCCGTCTGGCCACTCTATCATAAAGGTCTGTTGCAGAGATGGTTGTCCTTCTGGAAGGTTCTCCCATCTCCACAGAGGAACTCTGGAGCTCTGTCAGAGTGACCATCAGGTTCTTGGTCACCTCTCTGACCAAGGCCCTTCTCCCCCAGTTGCTCAGTTTGGCCGGGCGGCGAGTCTTGGTGGTTCCAAACGTCTTCCATTTAAGAATGATGGAGGCCACTGTGTTCTTCGGGACCTTCAATGCTTTAGGAATGTTTTGGTACCCTTCCACAGATCTATGCCTCAAAACATGCCTGTCTCTGAGTTCTACGGACAATTCCTTTGACCTCATGGCTTGGTTTTTGCTCTGACATGCAATGCCAACTTATAGTCAGGTGTGTACCTTTCCAAATCATGTCCAATCAATTGAATTTACCACAGGTGGACTCCAATCAAGTCGTAGAAACATCTCAAGGATGATTGATGAAAACAGGATGCACCTGAGCTCAATTTCAAGTCTCATAGCAAAGGGTCTGAATACTTATGTAAATAAGGTAGACCATTTTTTATACATTTGCAAAGATTTCTCCAAACCTGTTTTCACTTTGTCATTATGGGGTATTGTGTGTAGATTGCTGAGGATTTGTATTTGTTTAATCCATTTTAGAATAAGGCTGTAATGTAACAAAATGTGGAAAAAGTCAAGGGGTCTGAATACTTTCCAAAGGCACTGTATTGCTACTATGCCAACGACACATAACACAGCATGTGACTTTTTTGTTCCTGTGTAGAGTTTGACAACATTTGACTGTGCTGGCATAAATAGTGCAAACAGGGATTTAGGAATGCCTCAGAGTTGGTTGTTTTTTTGTGGATTAGAATACCAGTATGATTTTTTTTTCAACAGATTTTCCACCTTACTATATGATAAACTGTCCGCAGAATTCCTCTGTTCTACAGTTTCAGCACTGTTTGCTTTAATTTGTAGTCAACATGCACACCCTTCTCTCCCACTTCATTATCCTTTTCTGTTTGGAATTCTCCCTTTATAACTTTGAGAGAAGTGACTCTGTAGGGTGTACTTACCGCTACTTACCCTAACAATAGTAATACGATAAAATGGTATGCAGAGGTGAATGCTTTTGTTGTTTTTGGTCACAATGTTTAACATTTCTATTGGATCTTGACCTCACTGCCCACTCCCCACCAAACCCCTAGATGGCGTACTCCACCAAAACTCTTGCTGCTGGCAGCTTTGGGAAGGTATACAAGGAGAAGTACAATGACACCTGGGCTGCAATCAAGAAGGTGCCACAACACTTAATCAATAGGAGAGACCTGGAGAGAGAGTGTCAAGTATACAAGTGAGTGTGACAGACACTGTGCTATCATGGTATGTTGCTAAAAGGTGATGACGTCAGAGATGGTGTTGATGAGGGTGCTGATGAGAAGTGCATTACAGAAGTGCTTGGTTTTGCTGTAGTCCAATGCCTCTCATAACCCTTTCTCTCCGTTTTCTTTCACACCCCCTCTGTGACCTGGGACACCAGAAAGGCAATTCATCCTAACATAGTGAAGCTTCTGGGTAATCCAACACTCAAGGACTCTAAGTGGATCATCCCCATGGAGTTCATCTTTGGAGAGGAACTGGAGACAACCATCTTCAAATCACAAAAATCTAAAATACAGGTAGGTCTATGGGATCCCACTGCTGCCACCAAACACACGTGTGACAGTGTTGATGAAAGTTCACCCTAGCAAAATGTTAGTCTGAAATATCTGATTTAACAAGTATCTATGCCTACAGGATTTTCAGGGGGCCTTCCCAACTTTATTAAAATATTTCTATGTGCAAGTTAGCTCATCGGTTGATAATCAAAGCCTTTATTCCCCACAGTTGACTCCAGCTATAAAGGCCACCATCATCACAGGCATGTGTGAAGGACTGCTTCACCTACACAGCAAAGACATCGTCCATCAGGACCTCAAGCCCGAGAACATCATGGTGAGAAAGGCAATAAAGTTGTTTTTGTTGTTCTGATGTTCGTCATTAATGATGCAAGACTTTAGAAGCAGTTGTCCATCTGTTATTTATCACTATCACATTATCACTGTAAATAAATAGACTAGATATAAAACTATATTTCTCCACCCCTCTCAAATGATCTCTTCCAGGTAGAGCATGATTCTCACAGAGCTGTGATCATTGATATGGGACTTGCCAAATTCTTCTGCAATGGCCTAAATTCTGCCATGGATATGGGCAATGAGGCCTACTCTCCACCTGAGGTCCTGCAGAGGAGGGGCCAGAGAGATCAGCGCTCGGATGTGTGGGCTATGGGTAAAATCATTACCGAACTTTATGCCAGAGTCAGGCTGTACACCCCCAGTGTCTGTCCAACTAAGATCCAGGAGATCCTCAGTCTCCAAGGCCAGCAGTACTGTAACGCTGTCTGTAGGATGGTGCAGAGAGACCCCACAGTGCGAGCCACCATGGCCGGAATCATGCCGGAGATACAAAGGGCAGGGATAGATTGCGGTGTTGGCAACACCGGGGGGGAAAAAAGAGGACATCTTCTGACACCCTTTCCTCACACTCAGGTAAAAGTCACCTTGCCACGTCCTCAAGCTCCTGTACAGCACTCACTTTCTCCATCGAGATTTGAGTGTGCAGCTTTTCCAAAGCCTGAGGTCAAGAGAACACTAAGTCCTCAAGCTCCTCTACAGCGTTCACCATCTCCATCCAGATTTGAGCGCAATGCTTTACCAAGGTCTGAGGCCAAGACGCTAGTGGGGCCTCCTGCGCGAGCGCCTTCTCCATCGAGATGGGAGCGTACAGCTTCTCCAAAGCCTGAGGTCAAGACGCTAGTGCGGGCTCCTGTGCGAGCACCTTCTCCATCGAGATGGGAGCGTACAGCTTCTCCAAAGCCTGAGGTCAAGACGCTAGTGCGGGCTCCTGTGCGAGCACCTTCTCCATCGAGATGGGAGCGTACAGCTTCTCCAAAGCCTGAGGTCAAGACGCTAGTGCGGGCTCCTGTGCGAGCACCTTCTCCATCGAGATGGGAGCGTACAGCTTCTCCAAAGCCTGAGGTCAAGACGCTAGTGCGAGCTCCTGTGCGAGCACCTTCTCCATCGAGATGGGAGCGTACAGCTTCTCCAAAGCCTGAGGTCAAGACGCTAGTGCGAGCTCCTGTGCGAGCACCTTCTCCATCGAGATGGGAGCGTGCAGCCTTGCCAAAGACTGAGTTGAAGTTTGAGGTCAAGGCGACACTGCAACCACAACCCGTACAGCGTTCACCTTCCCTGTCAAGATGGGAGCGAGCAGCCTTGCCAAAGACTGAGGTCAAGAACTCACCAACTCCCCTTCAAAAAGGTAGACCATGGTAATACTCTGGTTCCATCAGGCATAGCTCAACCCAATCAAAATGTCATGAAACAGCTTCTCTACGAAGAGGCCTTGAAGGGTCTCCCATGCCCACTCCCAACAACAGGCAAGGTGTGAATCCGCCGTTATGAGCAAAGGAATGGGGAAGTGGAGACTTGGGAGCAAAAGGAGGTGGAGACTGAAGGAGGGAGGATAGTCAAGTTTGAGGATGTGAAGTTTAACAAGAAGTCGTAAGTAGGTTATTGACAGTTTGTGAAATAGTAGGGAGTTGATTTGACTCTGCTTCTCCAGAACAACAACAATAAGAGTTGTATTGCACTATTAAGAAGGAAACCTGAGGTTGAGTAAGGAGTCATGAATGATGTTGAAGGACTATATCACTTTACAGTATTGCTACAATGTTGCACATCTGGTTAGGTGCCAGTTTGCAGAGGGAACTGGAGTCAAATAACTATCTGTGAATGTTTCTGAAATCTCATCCCTCTTGCAAATCAGTTTTATCTTTAGCTTGATGTCATTCATCTGACTGTGAACATAGTAAAAAACATTTTTGTATCTTCTAAGACAAGAGATCTTACATTTAGCTTACAATTAAGAATTAAAGTCATCTTTTCACAAATATATGCTGTGTTATATCCTCTTTACAATATGGTGGAGAAATTGCAAGATTATGTTATAATACTTTTATTGCATCAAATGGTTGTTTTACGCAACAGAATAGAGTATTCTTAACTATTGTGTGTGTGTTCTACTGAGGATGGGCCTCTGGGGGATAACACTGACAGGAGATTTACCATGTCTTTTGGGGGATAAAACCTAAAGAGCATTCTGGATTATAATCACAGCCGTATATATCCCCCCCCCCCAAGCAGACACATCGATGGCTCTGAACGAACTTTATTTAACTCTTTGCAAACTGGAAAACATTTATCCGGAGGCTGCATTCATTGTAGCTGGGGATTTTAACAAAGCCAATCTGAAAACAAGACTCCCTAAATTTTATCAGCATATCGATTGCGCAACCAGGGGTGGTAAAACCTTGGATCATTGTTACTCTAACTTCCGCGACGCATATAAGGCCCTGCCCCGCCCCCCTTTCGGGAAAGCTGACCACGACTCCATTTTGCTGATCCCTGCCTACAGGCAGAAATTAAAACAAGAGGCTCCCACGCTGAGGTCTGTCCAACGCTGGTCAGACCAAGCTGACTCTACACTCCAAGACTGCTTCCATCACGTGGACTGGGACATGTTTCGTATTGCGTCAGATGGGAATATTGACGAATACGCTGATTCGGTGTGCGAGTTCATTAGAACGTGCGTCGAAGATGTCGTTCCCATAGTAACGATAAAAACATTCCCTAACCAGAAACCGTGGATTGATGGCAGCATTCGCGTGAAACTGAAAGCGCGGAACCACTGCTTTTAATCAGGGCAAGGTGTCTGGCAACATGACTGAATACAAACAGTGCAGCTATTCCCTCCGTAAGGCTATTAAACAAGCTAAGCGTCAGTACAGAGACAAAGTGGAATCTCAATTCAATGGCTCAGACACAAGAGGCATGTGGCAGGGTCTACAGTCAATCACGGACTACAAGATGAAATCCAGCCCAGTCACGGACCAGGATGTCTTGCTCCCAGGAAGATTAAATAACTTTTTTGCCCGCTTTGAGGACAATACAGTGCCACTGACACGGCCTGCAACGGAAACATGCGGTCTCTCCTTCACTGCAGCTGAGGTGAGTAAGACATTTAAACGTGTTAACCCTCGCAAGGCTGCAGGCCCAGACGGCATCCCCAGCCGCGCCCTCAGAGCATGCGCAGACCAGCTGGCCGGTGTGTTTACGGACATATTCAATCAATCCCTATACCAGTCTGCTGTTCCCACATGCTTCAAGAGGGCCACCATTGTTCCTGTTCCCAAGAAAGCTAAGTTAACTGAGCTAAACGACTACCGCCCGTAGCACTCACTTCCGTCATCATGAAGTGCTTTGAGAGACTAGTCAAGGACCATATCACCTCCACCCTACCTGACACCCTAGACCCACTCCAATTTGCTTACCGCCCAAATAGGTCCACAGACGATGCAATCTCAACCACACTGCACACTGCCCTAACCCACCTGGACAAGAGGAATACCTATGTGAGAATGCTGTTCATCGACTACAGCTCGGCATTCAACACCATAGTACCCTCCAAGCTCGTCATCAAGCTCGAGACCCTGGGTCTCGACCCCACCCTGTGCAACTGGGTACTGGACTTCCTGACGGGCCGCCCCAGGTGGTGAGGGTAGGCAACAACATCTCCTCCCCGCTGATCCTCAACACGGGGGCCCCACAAGGGTGCGTTCTGAGCCCTCTCCTGTACTCCCTGTTCACCCACGACTGCGTGGCCACGCACGCCTCAACTCAATCATCAAGTTTGCGGACGACACAACAGTGGTAGGCTTGATTACCAACAACGACGAGACGGCCTACAGGGAGGAGGTGAGGGCCCTCGGAGTGTGGTGTCAGGAAAATAACCTCACACTCAACGTCAACAAAACTAAGGAGATGATTGTGGACTTCAGGAAACAGCAGAGGGAACACCCCCCTATCCACATCGATGGAACAGTAGTGGAGAGGGTAGCTAGTTTTAAGTTCCTCGGCATACACATCACAGACAAACTGAATTGGTCCACTCACACTGACAGCGTCGTGAAGAAGGCGCAGCAGCGCCTATTCAACCATAGGATGCTGAAGAAAGTCGGCTTGTCACCAAAAGCACTCACAAACTTCTACAGATGCACAATCGAGAGCATCCTGGCGGGCTGTATCACCGCCTGGTACGGCAACTGCTCCGCCCTCAACCGTAAGGCTCTCCAGAGGGTAGTGAGGACTGCACAACGCATCACCGGGGGCAAACTACCTGCCCTCCAGGACACCTACACCACCCGTTGTTACAGGAAGGCCATAAAGATCATCAAGGACATCAACCACCCGAACCACTGCCTGTTCACCCCGCTATCATCCAGAAGGCGAGGTCAGTACAGGTGCATCAAAGCTGGGACCGAGAGACTGAAAAACAGCTTCTATCTCAAGGCCATCAGACTGTTAAACAGCCACCACTAACACTGAGTGGCTGCTGCCAACACACTGTCATTGACACTGACCCAACTCCAGCCATTTTAATAATGGGAATTGATGGGAAATGTAAATATATCACTAGCCACTTTAAACAATGCTACCTTATATAATGTTACTTACCCTACATTATTCATCTCATATGCATATGTATATACTGTACTCTACATCATCGACTGCATCCTTATGTAACACATGTATCACTAGCCACTTTAACTATGCCACTTTGTTTACTTTGTCTACACACTCATCTCATATGTATATACTGTACTCGATACCATCTACTGTATGCTGCTCTGTACCATCACTCATTCATATATCCTTATGTACATGTTCCTTATCCCCTTACACTGTGTATAAGACAGTAGTTTTGGAATTGTTAGTTAGATTACTTGTTGGTTATCACTGCATTGTCGGAACTAGAAGCACAAGCATTTCGCTACACTCGCATTAACATCTGCTAACCATGTGTATGTGACAAATAAAATTTGATTTGATTTGATTTGGACAGTATATCCACATCACAATGTAGTGAAAGTCAAGTTATACATCAACTGAAGCAAACTAAAGAGCATACATACAGACATGATAACACAATATTATGATTTGATTATAAGTCACTGCATGAACTGTTAGAGGGTACATGGTGCATATCAGTGGTGGTCGTGCCGTTTTAGATCAGGGAAGACGTTATTTTTATTTCTATTACAGCATATTGAATGACTGTCATTCATATTCCATTCACCCAGCTCAATGTAATATCAATAGGTTTAGGCTACTACATGATCATCAAATATTCCCTATAGCCATCATGAGGTTGCTACAACTTAGACTACGAATAATAGTTTACGATATAGGTGCACACAGGCCGAGAGAACATTTTGTTCAATCAAGGTGACAGAAAGTGACACATTCAATACCACCTTGCACACTCTTGCATGCATCGATGTGATCGAGGGTGTAATCATAAGTCCAAACAGTTTCAAACGAGAGTTTCTAATGGACAAATTCAGGTATTTTTATTCAAATTTTGTTCCATTTGCTTCCGTTTAAGAATCCGCGAAATGAATACACCCCTGATCACCAGCAAACACGGTTCACTTTCATATCCGCCACATACAAACGGCATGATCACTTTGCTCATCGTATGATTCTATCTCGCATCTACGCACTCTCTTCCTCTCAACTTTTTCCTTTGCTTGTGGACTTCATTGTGACCAGGCAAAATAATATTTCCAAGTTAAACCTTCATACCATAATCACTAACCACTATACACAGCCTACATCGTTGTGTCACCATATTAGCTAACGTCATAGTCAACGTAGCTACTTGAACTAACGTGTTAGAAACCCACTACAATCATGCAGTACAGCAAGCAGTTTAGTAGTTACACCGATGGGCCCGGTGACAATAAATCAAGCCAGTGTTGGATAGCCATAGCCAGCTAACTAACATAGCATTCCTCTCTGTTTGACACGGGTGTTTGAGTAGGCTAAACTAGCTAGCTGTATTCACTAGCTAAGTAAGTGAAAGTGGGAAAAAATATATATTACTCTCTCTTGCTTTTCCTTCATTTTTGGCAAAATTATTTTGTTAACTGTTCAACTATTGTCATTCTCTCTCTGTGTCAACTACTCACCACATTGTATGCACTGCAGTGCTAGCTGTAGCTTATAGATTCAGTACTATACTTATTCTCTGATCCTTTGATTGGGTGGACATGTCAGTTTATGCTGCAAGAGCTCTGATATGTTGGAGAACGTCCTCCAGAAGTTGTCATCTTTGGAAGGGGCTAAAAACCATGAGCCTCCTAGGTTTTGTATTGAAGGCAATGTACAGAGGAGGATGGAAACTAGCTGTCCTCCGGCTATACCATGGTGCTACCCCAGAGAGTGCTGTTGAGGCTACTGTAGGCCTTCATTCTCAAACAGTGTTTTAATAAATTATTTGGTGACGTGAATATATTTAGTAAACTTTTATCTAAAAAGAACAACTTTAATGTTCCACTATTAAACATTTTCTGAAATTCACTGAGGAGGATGGTCCTCTCCTTCCTATGAAGAGCCTCCACTGGTGCGTATAGTGTATGTCTAATTAATTAGTACACAAACACTATAGCATGCTTCAGCATTTTCAAATGTGAATTCATAGTGGTCTATGCGTGGTTTTCTATACATTCCACTCATCTAATACAAATCTAACCAAATACATTTTAAATTGTCATACGCTTCGTAAACAACAGGTGTAGACTAACAGTGAAAGTCTTACTTATGAGCCCTTCCCAACAATTCAGAATACAATAAAACAATTAAAATTATTATAGAAAAAAGACATTAACATGGGAAATAAATACAAAATGAGCAATGATAGCTTGGATATACATTGCGTACCAGTTCCGAGGCGATGTGCAGGGTTACGAGGAAATTGAGGTAGATATGTACATATAGGTAGGTGTAAAGTGACTAGGCAACAGGATAGAGTGTGTAAGTGTGTGTGGCAAATGTGTGTACATATTATGTGTGAGTGTGCATATGTGTGTGTGTATATATGTGTTGAAGTGTCAGAGTAAGTACAGCACCAGACACGGCAGTTGGAAACAAAAATCTCAAATTTGGACTCATCAGACCAAAGGACAGATTTCCACCGGTCTAATGTCCATTGCTTGTGTTTCTTGGCCAAAGAAAGTCTCTTTTTCTTATTGGTGTCATATAGTAGTGGTTTCTTTGCAGCAATTCGACCATGAAGGCCTGGTTCAAGTAGTCTCCTCTGAACAGTTGATGTTAAGATGTGTCTGTTACTTGAACTCTGTGAAACATTTATTTGGGCTGCAAGTTCTGAGGTGCAGTTAACTCTGATGAACTTATCTTATCCTCTGCAGCAGAGGAGTCTTCCATTCCTGTGGCTGTCCTCGTGAGAGCCGGTTTCATCATAGTGCCTGATGGTTTTTGCGACTGCACTTGAAGAAATGTTCAAATGTTCCGTATTGACTTACCGTCATGTCTTAAAGTAATGACGGACTGTTGGTTCTCTTTGCTTATTGAGCAGTTCTTGCCATAATATGGACTTGGTCTTTTGTTATTTGTGTGTGTGTGTCATCAGTATGCGTGTGTGGGCGTATTTAGTGTGTTTGTGTGTGTTGGGGTGGTAGTGTAAGTATGTGTGATTGTGTGGGTAGAGTCCAGCGTGTGTGTGCATAGAATCAATGCAAGAGAGTTAGTGCCAAAGGGGTCAATGCAAGTACTCTGGGTAGCCATTTGATTAGCTATTAAGCCGTCTTGTTTAGCAGTCTTTGGGCTTGGGGTTAGAAGCTGTTCAGGGTCCTGTTGGTTCCAGACTTGGTATACTGGTACCACTAGTTTGCATTAACAGAGAGAGCAGTCTATGGCTTGGGTGGCTGGAGTCTTACAATTTTGGGGGCATTCCTCTGACACCGTCTGGTATGGCTGGCAGGGAGCTCAGCCCCAGTCATGTACTGGGCCATACTCACCGCCCTCTGTAGCGCCTTCCAGTTGGGTGCCTTGCAGTTGCCATACAAAGCCGTGATGCAACCAGTCAAGATGCACTCAATGTTTCAGTTGTAGAACATTTTGAGGACCTGTGGGCATCTGTCTGATGTCAGATCTGGCATAGCAGGATTCGATCTTAGTCCTAAATTGACGCTTTACCTGTTTGGTGGCTCATCGGAGGTCATAGCGGAATTTCTTATAAGCGTCCGGATTAGTGCCTTTAGCTCAGTGCGGATGTTGCTTGTAATCTATTTTTTGCTGGTTGGGGTTTGTATGTACAGTCACTGTGGGGATGATGTCATTGACACACTTATTAATGAACCTGGTGACTGATGTGGTAAATTCCTCAATGTTATTTTATGAATCCTGGAACATATTCCAGTCTATGCTAGCGATATAGTCCTGTAGCTTAGCATCAGCTTCACTGACAAACCTGGGTTTGATGGATGCCAGGAAAACGCTACCTGCCCCAATGCATAGTGCCAAATGTACAGTTTGGTGGAGGTGGAATAATGGTCTGGAGCTGTTTTTCATGGTTTGGGCTACGCCCCTTATTTTCAGTGAGGGGAAATCTTAACGCTACAGCATACAATGACATTCTAGATGATTCTGTGCTTCCAAATTTCTGGCAACAGTTTGGGGAAGGCCCTTTTCTGTTTCAGCATCACAATGCCCCTGTGCACAAAGTGAAGTCCATACAGAAATGGTTTGTTGCGATCGGCGTGGAAGAACTTGACTGGCCTGCACAGAGCCCTGACCTCAAACCCATCGAATACCTTTGGAATGAATTGCACGCAGACTGCCAGCCAGGTCTAATTGCCCAACATCAGTGCCCATCTCACAAATGCTCTTGTGGCTGATTGAAAGGAGGTCGCCACAGCAATGTTCTAACTAGAGGAAAGACTTCCCAGAAGAGTTGAGGCTGTTGTGAAAGATGTTTTAGCAGCAAAAGGGGGACCAACTCCATATTAATGCCCATGATTATAGAATGAGAAGTTCGATGACAGGTGTACTTCTAGTCATATACACATACATACAGTGGGGTAAAAAAGTATTTAGTCAGCCACCTATTGTGCAAGTTCTCCCACTTAAAAATATGAGAGAGGCCTGTAATTTTCATCATAGGTACACTTCAACTATGACAGACAAAATGAGGGGGAAAAAATCCAGAAAATCACATTGTAGGATTTTTTATGAATTTATTTGCAAATTATGGTGGAAAATAAGTATTTGGTCACCTACAAACAAGCAAGATTTCTGGCTCTCAGAGACCTGTAACTTCTTCTTTAAGAGGCTCCTCTGTCCTCCACTCGTTACCTGTATTAATGGAACCTGTTTTAACTTGTTATCAGTATAAAAGACACCTGTCCACAACCTCAAACAGTCACACTCCAAACTCCACTATGGCCAAGACCAAAGAGCTGTCAAAGGACACCAGAAACAAAATTGTAGACCTGCACCAGGCTGGGAAGACAATAGGTAAGCAGCTTGGTTTGAAGAAATCAACTGTGGGAGCAATTATTAGGAAATGGAAGACATACAAGACCACTGATAATCTCCCTCGATCTGGGGCTCCACGCAAGATCTCGCCCCGTGGGGTCAGAATTATCACAAGAACGGTGAGCAAAAATCCCAGAACCACACGGGGGGACCTAGTGAATGACCTGCAGCAGAGAGCTGGGACCAAAGTAACAAAGCCTACCATCAGCAAGGGCATTGAAGATGAAACATGGCTGGGTCTTTCAGCATGACAATGATCCCAAACACACCGCCCGGGCAACGAATGAGTGGCTTCGTAAGAAGCATTTCAAGGTCCTGGAGTGTTCTAGCCAGTCTCCAGATCTCAACCCCATAGAAAATCTTTGGAGGGAGTTGAAAGTTTGTGTTGCCAAGCAACAGCCCCAAAACATCACTGCTCTAGAGGAGATTTGCATGGAGGAATGGGCCAAAATACCAGCAACAGTGTGTGAAAACCTTGTGAAGACTTACAGAAAACGTTTGACCTCTGTCATTGCCAACAAAGGGTATGTAACAAAGTATTGAGATAAACTTTTGTTATTGACCAAATACTTATTTTCCACCAGAATTTGCAAATAAATTAATAAAAAAAATCATACAATGTGATTTTCTGGATGTTTTTTTAACATTGTCTGTCATAGTTGAAGTGTACCTATGATGAAAATTACAGGCCTCTCATCTTTTTAAGTGGGAGAACTTGCACAATTGGTGGCTGACTAAATACTTTTTGCCCCACTGTACACACACACACACACACACACACACACACACACACACACACACACACACACACACACACACACACACACACTGCCTTCAGAAAGTATTCATCCTACTTGACTCATCCCACTCAATATTTTGTTATGTTACAGTCTGAATTCAAAATCGATTAAATATATAGTTTCTCACCCATCTACACACAATACCCCAGAATGAGAAAATGAAAACATGGTTTCAGAAATGTTAGCAAATTTGTTGAAAATGAAATACAGAAAAAAAATGTTTTACATAATTATTCACACCCCTGAGTCAATACTTTGTAGAAGTACCTTTGGAGGCGATTACAGCTGAGTGTCTTTTGGGGTAAGTCTTCATGAGGTTTGCACACCTGGATTGTCCGATATTTTCCCATTGTTTTTAAAATTCTTCAATAACTATACTAAAAGGAAACTAGTATATACTACCGTAATGAATGTCATGTTTTTGTGGATTGTAGTATACTGTAATACTTACTGTAGGGTTTTTGCGGACTGTAATACACAAATGTTTACTGGAGTGTTTTTGTGGACTGTAGTATTAACTGGACAGTTTTTCAGACATTAATGTAATATTTACTATACTGTTTTTGTTTTATTATCTTTGACATACGGTGCCTTCGGAAAGTATTCAGATCCCTTCACTTTTTTACTCTAAAATGGATTAAATAGTTTCATGTCATGGCTTTAGAAGATTCTGATAGGCTAAATGACATAATTGAATCAATTGGAGGAGTACCTAAGGATGTATTTCAAGGCCTTCCTTCAAACTCAGTGCCTCTTTGCTTGACGTCATGTGAAAATCAAAAGAAATCAGCCAAGACATCAGAAAAAAATTGTAGACCTCCACAAGTCTGGTTCATCCTTGGGAACAATTTCCAAACACCTGAAGGTACCACGTTCATCTGTACAAACAATAGTACACAAGTATAAACACCATTGAACCACGCAGCCGTCACACCGCTCAGGAAGGAGACGCGTTCTGTCTCCTAGAGGTTAATGTAATTTGGTGCAAAAAGTGAAAATCAATCCCAGAACAACAGCAAAGGACCTTGTGAAGATGCTGGAGGAAAGAGGTACAAATGTAGCTATATCCACAGTAAAAACGAGTCCTATACCGACATAACCTGAAAGGCCGATCAGCAAGGAAGATGCCACTGCTCCAAAACTGCCATAAAAATTGCCAGACTACAGTTTGCAACTGCACATGGGGACAAAGATCGTACTTTCTGGAAAAATGTCCTCTGGTCTGATGAAACAAAAATAGAACCGTTTGGCCATAATGACCATCGTTATGTTTGGCGGAAAAAAGGGGAAGCTTGCAAGCCGAAGAACACCATCCCAATCATGAAGCACGGGGGTGGCAGCATCATGTTGTGGGAGTGCTTTGCTGCAGGAGGGACTGGTGCACTTCACAAAATAGATGCCATCAGTTGTGGCAAAATGGCTTAAGGACAACAAAGTCAAGGTCTTGGAGAGGCCATCACAAAGCCCTGACCTCAATCCCATAGACAATCCGTGGGGAGAACTGCCAAAGTGTGTGCGAGCAAGGAGGCCTACAAACCTGCTCTGTCAGGAGGAATTGGCCAAAATTCACCCAACTTATTGTGGGGAGCTTGTGGAAAGCTACCCAAAACGTTTGACCCAAGTTAAACAATTTAAAGGCAATGCTACCAAATACTAATTGAGTATATGTAAACTTCTGACCCACTGGGAATGTGATGAAAGAAATAAAAGCTGAAATAAATCACTCTACTATTATTCTGACATTTCACATTCTTAAAATAAAGTGGTGATCCTAACTGACCTAAGACAGGGAATTTTTAATTGGACTGAATGTCAGGAATTGTGAAAAACTGAGGTTAAATGTATTTGGCTGTTGTATGTAAACTTCCGACTTTCATTTTTAATACTTTTGTAAAAATGTTAAAAAACCTGTTTACACTTTGTCAATATGGGGTATTGTGTGAATTAAATAAATAAAAAACATTTTAGAATAAGGCCGTAACGTAACAAAATGTGGAAAAAGTCAAGGGGTCTGAATTCTTTCCCAAGGCACTGTAGAAGTGGAGGAAACCTTCAGCAGAAATAGTAAAACACCTTTGCTATAATCTGTAGCTATGTAGGACTGGGGTCTAAACAGATTGTTCAGCACTTCTGCTCTTTTATATAAACTGTAGGGAACACAATATATCATCTCTACTTGGTATGTTTGTTTCTCACATATGGGTGGCACAAATTGCGATATGGGGGAGGGGAATTGGCAGTGTATATGCAAATGAAATACTGTAGTTGAAAAAGTGTAGTGTTTTTGCAGACATTACTGTAGAATTGAATACAGTGCTTTTATAGTAAGTACTTCAGTATTTGATATAGTATTCTACAGCAATCTATAGTAAGTATTACACATGATTGAGGGATACTACAGTGTGTAGTATAGTATTGTACTGTATATTAGTTTATCGTATTCTATCGTAAGTACTATAGTCTTCTATAGCAAACTGTAGAATTTGTACATGTGGGTCGCTTCTTAAAAAGTATGGTCTGCAGATTATCATGAGGTATTCTAACTCAGGCGAGCAAAAACTTGTCTTTCATAACATTACAGATTGCGAATCCAGCTGTAATCCTGCAATCTTGCCCGGGTCTGCTCTCTGGTTTGACGATGAAAAACCAGCGAGATGTATATTGTCCATGTCCTCATTCAGCCACGACTCTGAGAAATATAGGATATTACCGTTTTCAGGTCCCGTTGATAGGAAACTCGAAATGAGCTCATCCAGTTTTTTATCCAGTCACTTTACAATTGCCAACAGAAAAGGGGAGGGATGTTACTGTTAGTTTCAGTTTTTGTTTCATCCTACTTATTTTGGTGAAAAGGTCCTCATTCATTATCTTGGAGAAGGATCATTACATATTCATGCCATACTATAATCAATTCATCTATTTAAATGTTGATCAAACCACTTGTGCGTGTGTGCATCCAATCCACTGTGTACCCATTCAGTCCTTACAGACCCCTGACCAGAAGCAGACCTTTTCCCTATGTATGGATAGCTAATAAGATGGGAAACGCCACCTTCCTGGAGCCATGACCATATCGTGTACACATCCATATTACCCTTTCAGATCTAAAAGAGGTGTCTAGGGGTGGGAACAAAGGGTGAGTCTCAAACCAACCCCTTGCCCTATTGCCTCCCCCCGATTAGAATGTAGCCTATCAGTGAGCAGTGGTGGATAATTCTTGACAAGTGGCAGAAGCTAAGGACTGGCTTGAACAGAGAGATTCTGAGCCACCCCTTTGTATCAGTATCCATGACAACACCTATCTAGGTATGTGTTTATATTTTAGAGGGGGGGGGGGGCTACTGTTTGGGACAGGTATATAATCTGGATATATGCAACGCTGTTCAGTTAGAACAGAACGAGGTGTCGACTAAAGGAGGGAGGGTAGTGAAGTTTGAGGATGTGATGTTTAACAAGTCATAAGAAGGTTATGAGTGTTTGTGAAATAGTGATTTGACTGCTTCTCCAGAGGGTGGGCCACTCCCCTTAATCTGACATGTTTATGGAGAGGGGGCGAATATTATATTTGGGAGGTGGGATTAAGGAATCTAATCATTCTAATGTCCAGTGAAACGATACGTATCCAAAAGTGACAATTTACCACTACAGTAGACAAAAGAACCCTGTTGCCCTTGTAAAAAGCATTTGCTTTGTATAATTTACGACAAGAAGTTGTTACTCTTAAGAATAAGTCACTTTCCACAAATATATTGCGTTATATCCTCTTTACAACTAGCCTGGCTGACGCGACCCACGTGACTACACAGCGAAGAGCTGTGACCGAGAGCTGTGTTAGCCAGACTATTTACAATAGTGTACAAAATGGCCTCTTGCAAGACAGTTAACCAGAGCCATGCTCAGCAACAGAAATGGTAACACACTCAGTTTATCCACTTCACCAGTGTTTGACTAATCTTTTTGTTTATTAATCGTTGTATAAGGCCACTCTGGACTGTGCAGACTTCATTTAGAGAGGAGGAATTAAATCAGAAATACAGTATCACATTGTCCTTGTTACATTTTCAATGCCCTGCGGTGAGCTCCATCTCCTGGCGCAGTCACCCTGGACAGCATATCCACATCATAATGGAGTAAAAGTCAAGTTATACATCAACTGAAGCAAACTGAAGAGTACAAATAGACATGATATGACATAATAAACCACTGCATGAAGTGTTAAAAAAGTACATGGTGCATGTGGACATATGTCTTACGAATCACTACACAAGCATACACGGTTGCATGCTTCAGGAGACTCAAATGTGAAGTCATGTCAGCGGTCTGTGTGTGGTTCTCTGTACATCCCACTCATCTAATACAGGGTCTGTGTGTCATGCATAATCAGGCTTCATATAGAGTAGAAAAGGTAAAGACAGCCTACATAGTGAAGAAGGTCATTCAAGAGATTCCTAGATCAGATAGTAGCACACACACACACACACACACAAAAACTCAGCATACCCGGAGTAAGTGGAATCCCATCTATTCCCATGTCACCATGCATCCGCCAGCACAACTATCAGGCGTCCAATGCTTTCTCTCTAAGCCATCTTTGGTTTCAGCCAAGTGGCACGAGTCCTCTATGTGATGCACACACAGAGGTTCAATTCCCAGTAGGGATCTAGATTAAACAATCATATTGGTCAGGGGGTCGAGACGGTGTGCAAAGAGGAAAGTCAGAGGACAAGCCATGCAGTGAGGAGGACATTGCACTGGGGAATTCTAGGGGTGACAGATTTTAGACAGCACAGAATGAAAGAATGGCTAGTGGGGTAATGCTGTAAATGCTAACCCAGTGTACCTATATCAATCTTTAAATCAGTGGTTCAGCAGAATCAGTACAACCAATGAGTGTACTACACAGTCTTACAGGCATCAGTTCTCATGTCACTTACCAGTGCCTGATTCCGTTTATAGACCATAGTGGTTTCTGGTCATCCATGGACAAAGTTCCTGGTTTTCAAACCTTTCAGCCAATTTAGAGTATGGAGATAGATCCCAAGTCTCTGACTATGGAGAGTCCACTAGGACTTGAATCCCTCAGTTTTAAGCTACATTGACAATCATAGGAAACCAACATAAAAGCTCCATAAGGTAATGAACAATAACATAAAACACAAATGGAAAAGACAAACCACCATTCTGATGTGAATATAGCCAGCCCACCTGAAGGTAGTGCATTGACCATTTCACCCGCACCTATTCTATTTGACACAAGGCAAAATGCAACCCCACATCAATGCAATCTAGGGATTGAAGGAGATAATTGGAGAAAAGACACATTCTGATTGTAGCGATAAGATGAAACCCAACCATACCAAAACGCTGTGCCCGAACTGTGAACCTACTGTGAGAAAATCCTTCAATAAATCAGCCTGATTATTCAGGGCCTGTATTGTGCGTGTGCCTCAGACTAGGTGTTCTGATCTAGGATCATGGTTGCCTTTAAGGTAATAATGAATTTGATATGAACATAGAAAACCTGATCCTAGATCTGCACTCCTACTCAGACGATTTATGAAGATTGGGCCCAGGGGGCGACTACCATGCTAACTGCAAACAGCACATACCCCCGTCAATATTCAGGAGAGCAGCTTCACTTCGTATAATATTAAACTGTAAAATCAGTTACATATGGGTCGTTCCGAAATTAGTGCCAGTTACAAATATTAAAAGCCTGTTATATTAAGTGAAGTGCCCTTTAATACTGACCACATGGAACCTTTTGTTCATATTAAATCAGATTTGACATTTCCCTCTAAGCATCCTGTGACTCCTAGGAAGATTTTAACCCACTTAATTTGAAAGCCCTAGTTATTTTGTTGCTTTGACAAAGTAATTTCTGAAGAGTTCATTATTTCATGTGATTAGTGATTCATTTTAAAGTAAAAAAAAAAAAACGAAAAACAAACTGAACTCTCGTTTTAATATGGTGAAATGCCTTTGTAAATATTTCTCTAGTCAAATCATAGCGTACAAGCAGGTGAGCTGGTTCTACTCTTTTTGGCAATTTTCTGGTGGTTTTTTTTGTGGAAAACAGAGCCGGTTGAACATAACACGTCTACCCTGTTACCCATAAATAGACAGGCTAGAAATGTTTGAACAATTTAATTTGCATTAAAATTGCCCCTCCCTGTTGCACACACACAACAAGCTTCCATTTCCTCTGTCACAAGGGGATTTATGGCTGATTTAACCCTGTTACTTTATTTGGCACTTACTATGGTCATTTATTTAATTTAACCTCAAGATGGGAAAACGTGTTTTGAACATGTGCTCTTTATGGCAGATTGTTAAAATTGGGTGAAATCAAGTTTTACACTACTCAAAAAAGGCACCTAATTGGCAGAAAGACCCATATGCCATTGCAATATCAGTAGCATAAAATGTTTTTTTCATTTATTTATTCTATCCCCTAATCTCGCTATCTATCACTAGAAACCGGTTCCATTCATAACTCTCGACCTGAAGTTCTACTAAAAAGGAAAAATAGAACAAGACAGGTGTTCTAAGGCAACGGGGGTTTTCGGCAGCGATATAAAAGCTCATAGAGTCAGTCTTTTTTTCTCTCCTCTACCATAAGTCCCTTTCATAGAGTCAAAGTCAGTGGAGTGGTGAGATATAGCTGGAAAATCAGAACTAGGGTGGAGAATGCTACAGTAATTCATTCAGACAGACAAAGCCTCGGCCCACAGATTCTATCTAGGCAGTGGAGAGCATTGGTCTTCAAGTTCAAAGTCTGCTATACTATTGATAAAGTTTCAGTTGAGAATGCTGATCAGATCAGGGGAAGGAACAGAAGGAAAAGGCATGGCCTCTAGTCCAATAGGGGGAGCCACCCACCTCTCCCGACTGGAAGTAATTTAAGAACTAATTCTTATTTACAATGACAGCTGATGGGTTAACTGTCTTGATCAGGGGCAGAACAACAGATTTTTACCTTGTCAGCTCGGGGATTCGATCTAGCAACCTTTCGGTTACTGGCCCAACGATCTAACTACTAGGCTACCTGCCACCTGTAGGCATTGATATGAGGTTCAGTTGAAGGGTGAAGGCAAAGAAAGGAGCGCTTTAAGGGCCCAGGGCCCCTCTGTCACATCCCTGCTCCCAGGCATAAGTTAGGAGGGGAGAGTCGGCGGCAGGAGGGTGAGGGATGGGAGTGGAGTGGGTAAAGTTGATCCAAGTCAGTGGTTCTGATGGAGCTTGGTTAGAGGTTTGGCGGGAGCTTCGACCGGCGGCTTTGCTGGGGCTTTGGCAAGGATCTTGGGGGACGGAGCCGTGGCATGCAGGCCCGCCTCTGTGCCGATGTGCACAGTGATGTTGGTGTAAAGGGGGAAGTAGTCACGTGACAGCACCTCATACTCCACCGTGTTCATGCCGTCCAGCTTCCACGTCTGGCGCGTCTTGGCCAGCATGTTGAACCTAGGGGGAGGCAGGGAGAGGTTAGTGATGGACTGTGGGTTTGTTCAACAGACCTCTGTCTTATTCGACAGAGGGCAACATTCAGAGGTAGCAGATGGATATGTACAGATAGGCGGCACATCCCATTTAAAATAATCTGAACTTGTCACCCTACTGAATGGACCCCAGCCATACACAAACACATGCATGCAATGCACACACGTGTGTGTCAGTCTTGTACCATACCTCCTGGGGTTCACGTCGTTTCCCTTGTCCAGCTTGTGTTTGATCATCTTGTATCGGCCAACCTTCACCGATGGACGAGAGATGAACATCCCTCCTAGGGATACTCTGAGAGAGGGATCGGAAAGGAATTTTAATTTAGTTATCAATTATAAATAATAGGGTTATTCAGTGTCTTCAAATTGTATCATTTTGTTCTGTCATTTTGACCACAATGGGTCCATAGCTCAATGAATTGGCTCAATGTTCCACCCCCAAAACTGCCAAGGACCCCCTCTCACCTGACTCCAATGTCATCGTCCTCTCCTCCCCAGCCCCAGTAGTTGTTGGGGAAGCCGTTCATCTTCAGGTAGTGCAGTGGAGACAATGCTGACACCCCTCCAAAATACATCTTGTATGGCAGCCTAGGAGAATGACAGCAGATTCAAATAAAAATATAGGATCAGATAAGGAACAAGTCAAATCAGAAATTAGTGAAGCCACACAATGAAAGAACTAGAGTATTCACAATTAAAATGGAATACATTGTGTTGAATAAACTTGTGAAAATCCAAGAGAGACTTACAGTGAAAACAGGAACTAATAAACCATGAGGGGGAAAAAGAAGCCAAAATAAAATAAAGAGAATAGACTGACTTGTATCCAAACTTGTCCATGGCGATGGCGGTGTGCTTGGGGTTGGCGTCGCACATGTAGGTGTTGCGGTCGTCCTCAGGGATGAGGTCCACATCATGGAAGAACAGGCAGTCCCAGTCCTCCTCCCGCATGGCCTCTCGGAACCCAACGTTCATCAGCTTGGCCCGGTTAAATGTGTAGTTACCAGCCTAAAGAGGCACAACAGACAGTTATTTATTTTTAGAGACCCTTACGCTAGCAACAACCGAAAAATATTCAATCTTGACATGGTTTCTATACAAATAACAATAGGTTATTCAATATGAACGTTCAGTATTTCCCCTAGGATTTTTTTTAGCAGTGGTGGCAAGGGTAGCGGGGTGCATTGCTGCAAGTGGTAGCGCAATGACATGCTAGCTGTTCCCATAGACTTCCAGTCATTGAGCTAATGACTATCCATTTAAAAGCTTGTCTCAGCAGAACGATAGCTAGATAAAGATATACATGGCAAAAAGTATGTGGACAACTGCTTGTCAAACATTATAAAATCATGGGCATTAATATGGAGTTGGTCATCCCTTTGCTGCTATAACAGCCTCCACTCTTCTGGGAAGGCTTTCCTCTAGATGTTGGAACATTACTGCGGGGACTTCCTTCCATTCAGCCACAAGAGCATTAGTTAGGTCGGGCACTGATATTGGGCGATTAAGGCCTGGCTCGCAGTCGACATTCCAATTCATTCCAAAGGTGTTTGATGGGTTTGAGATCAGGGCTCTGTGCAGGCCAGTCAAGTTCTTCCACACTGATTTCAACAAACTATCTCTGTATGGACCTCGTTTTGTGCACAGGGGTATTGTCATGCTGAAACAGGAAAAGGCCTTCCCCAAACTGTTGCCAATTAAGAATTCCCTTCACTGGAACTAAGGGGCTTAGCCCAAACCACGAAAAACATCCCCAGACCATTATTCCTCCTCCACCAAACTTTACAGTTGGCACTATGCATTAGGGGTCAGGTAGCATCCGCCAAACCCAGATTCGTCCATCAGACTGCCAGATGGTGAAGAGTGATTCATCACTCCAGTGAACGCGTTTCCACTGCTCTATAGATGAACTGATTTGTTGGAAAGGTGGCATCCTATGACGGTGCCACATTGAAAGTCACTGTGCTCTTCAGTACAGGCAATTCTACTGCCAATGTTTGTCTATAGAGATTGCATGGCTGTGTGCGCAATATTATTTCATCTGTCAGCAATGGGTGTGGCTGAAATAGGCAAATTCACATTGAAGGGGTCTCCACATACTTTTGACCATTTGGTGCATAAATCATATTTGGGTCCCCGCTGCTAAATGAATATAGGGTAAACACTGACGACGGTGGTTCCATACATGACAACACAATGACATATTGTGTCCATACAACAATAATGGGTAATGGGGTTAACCCGTTAAATATACGGAGTGTGCGACTTCATTTTTATACAGTTTACTCTCTGTTACTGGTCTCGTAAAGCCGACCCTAGGCAACACAGGTCTGGTTACAATGTCTCTGTTGGCATAAAGGAACTACATCACTGCCTAGGTTACTACTTTATCTGCTTGAATAAAACCACTGCAAAAGGTTTTGCCTGCAAACTTTGGTTTTGAATCGCACCGTGGATCGCATTAGTGGAAACCAAGACTGGTCTCAGGGCTGGTTGTAAGCTACATATTTTCAAGTCACGTCAGGGACAATTTTTACGTTTTAGCTAACCTGCTACGTTAATAATGCTCCTAACCTGCTATGAAAAGTCACTTCCTCTTGTCAAAGCCGGCAGACCTGCCCTGAGAGCAGTGAAATTATCCACTAATGATATACAGCGCTCTGGCATGTCTGCATCGTGATTTGTTGGGGGGAGTGTCCGGAAGTATATATTTTTTCCCCTTATCGACAGGCATTGAATTACTAGTTCCTCTATGCCAGAAAAGTCCATAATTGAAACCAGACCCTAGTCACCTGCAACTATTCAACATGGAAATGAATTGTGTCGTCTACATACAATGAAATCAATAGTCTGATCATTTACAGTACAACGGATCACCTGTAAATCGATACAATAGTACAGCATACTCAAATGGTTTAATAATATTCACAAAATTAGGATTTAAAACATCTCAAGAGGATTACACCTAATCCATGACAAGATATGACATTTGAGAGCATCACTGAGGTCAATAGAATGAGTAGTATTTGTCCCTGTGGTTCAGTATGTGTGCGCGCGCGTGTGTGTGTGTGTGTGTGTGTGTGTGTGTGTGTGTGTGTGTGTGTGTGTGTGTGTGTGTGTGTGTGTGTGTGTGTGTGCGTGTGCGTGTGTGCGTGTGTGTGTGTGTGTGTGTGTGTGAGAGAGAAACTATGACAGCTGAAAACATGAAGATGCTTGAACTGCTACTAGCCTGCATTATCTTGTTTGAGCTGAGTGCAATCTGGCACTGGTTATGCAAAAATACTGCACACATGCAGAGTCATGAATAAATGCTTTAGACATGATGCTGTAACGTCTTTCTAATGACAAATGCCTTAGAGTCTCAAAATTAAGCTGGCTCTAACTTGGTAGAGGTTGGCTTGGCATTCATATGTTGCAGGTAAACAACAAGCAGGCAGTGACAACTTGACTAACAGTGTGAGGGTAAGACAAAGTGCATGTTTAATGTGTAAGCAATGTTGTTAAGAAGATTAAGCCTTCCGGTGAGCATCTTTCAACCACAAGGCTGTGTGTGATTCCATGGTTAGGACACCAGAGGGTGGTTTTGATCTAGGCTGAATGTATACTTGGCCTCACCACTACAGCTAGAAGGTAGTCCATTGAATATGTTTTTGGTCAATTGTAGGAAGTGTAAAGAACATCTTCATACAGATAGGCTGTGTTACAGATTGCACAATCAATTGATAACATTCATATTGTCTTTAAAAACAGCAATCAGCAGTTGAAACAATAGTGTTTTTCACAAACCCATTTCGGTAAAAGGCTGAAGGATGGGGCTGGAGAAGTGTGTAACCACTCCAATTCATAGAGGTATGGATGCAAGGACTGACCATTCATGACATAGTTTTAACCATGTTTTGAGGCTAAGCAGCGTTTGTTTACATTTACTTTGTTTACAAACATTGGAGTAAACCAAGCTTATATTTTCGGTTCTCATGGAGTGTGCCAGTTGAACTAAGCTCATGAGGTATTTATAAGTTATATTGTTCAAGAATCAAAATGGGTACATCTTCATTTATACACCTAAAAATGTATGTAGCAACTGAAGATTGCCCCTTTAAAAATTAACCTTCTGAAAGTGTGTGTGGCTGCACATATGCATTTCACCTGGTGGATGACGTAGATGCCGTAATTGAGCTGCTGTCGCTGTAGGAATGGGTGAAGGTAGTAGAGGAGGAACTTCAGGTGGTGCTCCCGGTTTCTGTGGGGAATGATTATGGCGGTGCGGTGCCGCGCCTCACAGTCAGGCGGCCTGTAGCGCCCCCCGCGGACCACCAAAGGATTCTTCCGCGCCACTTGGGCCAGTGTCAACCCAGAGGGGAAGATGACGTGGATTGGTCCACCTGAAAAGAGAAACGGGGTGAGAGGAAGCCAGATGTCAAAACGGCATTTTATTGTTATACCTATATCATAACACACACCAATTAATTAAAAATCTGTAGGTTGTCCATGCTAGTATGCTCATTCTAACAGGGTTTTTTGGATTTGAGATCAAAACTTTTACATGAGGCGACAGCACAGAATGCAGCGTGCCCCCTTTTATCCATGCTGTTCTGTCGTCTCTCAAAAACATTGCATCTCCAATCCAAAATGCTGCAGTAGAGACAAAAAAGTTTTAGCTTCACTGTCCAAATAAATACTTAGGGGAGTGTAGCCTATGTGCTTTGAAGTGTCACTTTTTTTTATTTCAATGAAAAAAAGTAGGAAGTTGGACACAAGGTAAACTGACCATTTGAACACAAGTATATTCAGTCCCTCTAATGGAAGCGTACAACAAACTCTCCTGTTGGGTCAGCCGCCACCAAGTCTCAGCTCAGTTTGAATGATCTCAAAGTCAAATCACATCCTTCCTTCTCTTATCCAGGGCCATCATTGAACATTGATCCAAACCTGACTTTATATGCGAAGCCAAGGTTCCACCATATCATGTCTACTCAAAATTCTGGTAACTATCCCAGAAATCCTAGTTGAAGGCCTCCCGGAATCACAACATTATAAGCAGGAAATACAGAATTCTCCAACCAGGATTTGGCAAGCCCGCTACCCATCCAACCTGGTCAGATCAGTAGCTAACTAGCAAGGACAGTGGCATGTGTGGAATTATTTGGAAATTCCCTTTCACAACAAACCAACCGAGGCTTTCTGACTGCCCACATTTCACATTACGTTTTCTGGCACACTAATCAAGTATCTGAGCCACTTTATTTTTACGAGAAAGTATTGTTCTGGCATACAATATAAAAAAAAAAAAAACATTCCCTTTTCAGTTTCATTCTGAAGAGGGAATGAAGTAAGAGATACAGGGGGAGGGCTGGATAACTGAAGACAGTGGCTGGTGAACTCAAGAGAAATAAGATGGGGCTGCCAGTTCTAGGACTTGTGTGTGTGAACTCACCTATCAGGGGAGACGTCTTGGGGCAGTAAGGCATGTCCTCGCCCCGGCCGTGGTGAGCCTTGGCCAGGAGGGACAAGTTGGCGTAGACGTCACCGCCCGTGTGATTGCTTGCGTGGAGAGAGCCGGCACCGAACGTCCCCGTCGCAGTGGTCTCCAGCTTGCGGAAAATCCTGATGAAGTATGACACTCGCTTGTGGTAGCCCTCACGGGACAGCAGCGCCATGACAACCAGCTGGACACCCAGAAACATGAACAGGTAGCGCCATTTTGACTGTAGCCACGTCGCCATGTCACCGGCTGTGTCACAACAAAGGACCTTGGAGAGCGGTTTGGTGATATGTTTGGCTTCGTTAGTCTTAGCAACCTAAGACTAACTACGGGGGTGTATGTTTTTACTGTAAACACCTGTGCACTGTCAGTACTGGACAACTGTATGATATGACAAGTGCAACAGGCAATGGGTACGGAGGTGTATGAATGAAAAGTGCAAAATCCTTGAAATGTTTCTTATAGATATTATTTTCAGATATTGGAGTGTAATATGAAGTTAGATCAAGTTTATAGTAAAAGCACAGTGAGAAACCAATAAAGGCACTTTGGTTTAGCTGATCACTGGAGAAGCAAAAAAAGGAGGCAAAAAATATCCTGAATAAAAATATTTTATTTCAACCTCTTGTCCCACCACAAGTTGAGATGTGTCAATCTCCAAAGTCTGCTGGTGGCCCTCTGGTTCATTGATGGCGTGTGGTGGCTATGCCAGCCCAACATCATGCTATTAGAATTCCATCAGTGTCCCAACCACCACCACAGCTCGTTTGTTTCCAGTAAAACGGCTGACTGGGTGCTGTTGTGCTGCCTTGTGTTCTCTAGCCGCTACTCTCATGGGGGCCCTCTAAACAAAAAGCCACCAACAACAAAGGGAGGATAGGCAGCTGTATAGGCCTCTATCTTTTACAGGGGATTATGGTTTCATTTGGCTTGACAAGGCTGGCTGCCTAGAGCGGTAGGAAGAGGGAGTGGACCAAAACCAGTACAGTGGGAGGAGTGGTCAGGGTCTGTATGTGTATGTGTGTATGTATGTATGTATGTATATATATATATGTATATATATGTGCGAGTGTTAAGGGGTGTGGGGACGGGGCAGACAGAGAGCAAAGAGAGAAAGGGGGAGGTCCGATGGCGACTGCGGCTATTGTCCCATTCTGACTGACACACTGGGCTGAAAGACACTTCCAAGGGGAAGGGGTCCACTGGGCCTGACAGACAGGGGCTCGGACCAAATCACGAGAATGGTGCTCTGAAAGACAATGAGATAGGTAGGTGGTTAAGAAGTTGTTACGATTTAAATCCTATAAACAATCCATTCTTGCTGCTAGCATCTTTCCCAAATAGACTAACTGTTTACCACAAATGATGCACAGCCGGAATAAAACAGTTTGTTTTCAGCTAAACAGAGCCAGGAGGATTCAGGGATAACAGGGGCTCCAATACGGACGCCTTCGTCGATAGACCACTGAAAGCAACCGAGGAGAGGAAAGAGACATGCTTATAGAAACTGAAGGGAATCCAGTTAAAAAGCAGTGGTCGTTCTAGCGCTAGGCACTACTACCTCCTCAGACAGACCATAGAACGATCGTGGGTCGTTAAACGGTCCTGCTACTTGTGCTCATGTAATCCTCTGTCCTTGCGATGGCCGTTGGAGAATATCCGACACGCCGGCACTCATGGATCAATTAGTGCTCATTAAAGACGCCAGCCTCAGACTAACTCTAATCCTAATCCCACATGGAGAGCCTGGGGATTGGCAGAATGGTAGAGAGATACAGAAAACAGGATGAGAGTGTGTGTGTATAATAATGATATGTAGCAGGGTTTCTGATAGCTGGCTTTTGGCCGTAAATAAAAAAAATTGAAACACTGATAAATGAAATTACTGAATTGTAGTCGTCGTACAATACATTGTAGAATAATAGTGAAGACATCAAAACTATGAACACATATAGAATCATGTAGTAACCAAAAAAAGTGTTAAACGAATCTAAATCTATTTTATATTTGAGATTCTTCAAAGTAGCCACCTACTTGATGACAGCTTTGCACACTCTTGGCATTCTCTCAACCAGCTTCACAACATTCTTCAAGGAGTTCCCACATATTCTGAGTACTTTTTGGCTGCTTTTCCTTCACTCTGCGGTCCGACTCAATCCCAAACTATCTCAATATGGTTTAGGTAGGGAAATTGTGGAGGCCAGGTTATCTGATGAAGCAGTCAATCACTCTCCTTGATAAAATAGTCCTTACAGCCTGGGAGGCGTGTTTTGTGTCTTGTGTCATTGTCCTGTTGAAAAACAAATGATAGCTCAAACCTGATGGGATGGCATATCACTGCAGAATACTGTGGTGGCCATGCTGGTTAAATGTGCCTTGAATTCTAAATAAGACAGACTGCCACCAGCAAAGCACCACCACACCTCCACCTCCATGCTTCACGGTGGAAACCACACATGCAGAGTTCATCCATTCACCCCCACCACATCTCAAAGACATGGCGGTTGAAACCTCCAATTACTCCAATTTGGACTCAGACCAAAAGGACAGATTTCCACCGGTCTAATGTCCATTGATCATGTTTCTTGGCCCAAGCAATTCTCTTTCTTATTGGTATCCTTTAGTAATGGTCTCTTAGCTGCAATTCAACCATGAAGGCCTGTTTCAAGTAGTCTCCTCTGAACAGTTGATGTTGAGATGTGTGTGTTACTTGAACTCTGAAGCATTTATTAGGGCTGCAATTTCTGGGGCTGGTAAATCTAATGAACTTATCCTCTGCAGCAGAGGTAACTCTTGGTCTTCCATTCCTGTGGCAGTCCTCATGAGAGCCAGTTTCAGCATAGCGCTTGGTTTTTGCGACTGCACTTCTTGAAGTTCTTGAAATTGTCTGTATTGACTGACCTTCATGTCTTAAAGTAACGATGGACTGTCATTTCTCTTTGCTTATATGAGCTGTTGCCATGATATGAACTTGGTCTTTTACCAAATAGGGCCATCTTCTGTATACACCCCCAAACCTTGTCACAACAACTGATTGGCTCAAATGCATTAAGGAAATAAATTCCACAACTTAAGGCACACCTGTTAACTGAAATGCATTGCAGGGGACTACCTCATCAAGCTGGTTGAGAAAATGCCCAGAGTGTATAAAGCTGTCAAGGCACATGGTGGCTATTTGAAGAACATCAAATATATGTATATATTTTTTGGTTACTACATGATTCCATATTTTTTTATATATTTTTTTAACCTTTATTTTACTAGGCAAGTCAGTTAAGAACAAATTCTTATTTTCAATGACGGCCTAGGAACAGTGGGTTAACTGCCCGTTCAGGGGCAGAACGACAGATTTGTACCTTGTCAGCTCGGGGGATTCGAACTTGTAACTTGTGCCATTTCATAGTTGATGTCTTCACTATTATTCACTACTGGTATTATACACTATTAGAAAATAGTAAAAATAAAGTACAAAAACTCTTGAATGAGTAGGTGTTCTAAAACGTTTGACCGGGAGTGGGTGGGTGGGTGGGGGGCGTACGTACATGCACTTAAAAAAAAATCATCATCAACTGGTAATTGAAGCTCGCTTCCCATTCAAATGCATAGTCAACGGAAGGCAGGCTTCATCAGCACATCACACACACCACTTTGCAATGAGCTGGAGGCAGTATATATTTTGAAAATGTATAGCTACTTACAGTGCATTCGGAAAGTTCAGACCCCTCGACTTTATCCAAATTCTATTACAGCATTATAAAAAAAAATGGATCCCCCCCTAATTTCACACACAATACCCATAAATGACAAAGTGAAGACAGGATTTTAACATTTTTTGCAAAATATATAATAACTTATTTACATCAGTATTCAGACCCTTTACTTTGAGACTCAAAATTGAGCTCAGGTGCATCCTGTTTCCATCTGTGGTAAATTCAATTGATTGGACATGATTTGGAAAGGCACACACGCACACATTTATATAAGGTCTCAGTTGTCAATGCAAAACCTAAGCCATGAAGTCGAAGGATTTGTCCATCCACCGGTCAAAAAATGTCTGCAGCATTGAAGGTCCCCAAGAACACTGTGGCCTCCATCATTCTTAAATGGAAGTAGTATGGAATCACCAATAAACACTTCCTAGAGATGGCCGCCCGAACAAACCGAGCAATCAGGGGAGAAGGGCCATGGTCAGGTAGGTGGCCAAGAACCCATGGTCACTGACAGAGCTCCTCTGAAGAACTCCACCAATCAGGCCTTTATGGTAGTGGCCAGACGGAAGCCACGAAGCAGTGAAAAGGGCAAATGACAGCCCGCTTGGAGTTTGCCAAAAGGCATCTAAAAGACTCGCAGACCTTGATAAGCAAGATTCTCTAGTCTGATGAAACCAAGATTGAACTATTTGGGCTGAAAGCCAAGCGTCACGTCTGGAGGAAACCTGACACCATCCCTACGGTGAAGCATGGTGGTGGCAGCATCATTGCAGGGGACTACCTCACCGGTTTGGAGCGAGTGGTCGCATCGGCACTTCGCTCCCGCAGGTAGTATAACTTCTTCATTACATTTCATTACATTTCATTATAGCACAACGGTTTGATTTGTCTAATCTTAGCATTTTCTTCTCAGCTAGCTACATAGCCGTCTTTGTATCAAAGATAATTGCGTAATTATCGTATTTCGCCGTCCTAACGTAGTCTTCACTAGCCAGCTAGCTAAAGTCCACTGATTAGCTGCACTGGAGAAACTATTACACTCAACTGAACGACTTGATTAGTGTAGTGTTAGCTAGCTACATAGCTGTCTTTGCTGTCTTCGTATCTTCGTTACAAGATAATTGTGTTGTTTAGGTTTAGAGTGTGTAGTCTTCGAGTGATTATCTTAATTTACCGAGGTTAGCTAGCCAGCTATTTGTCGTCCTTAACGTAGGAGACTCTGCTATCTAGCCAACAGCTAGCCAACAGCTAGCCGACAGCTAGCCAACGTCTACCGAATAGACTCACAACCCGGTCGCATTCACAGGTAGTATCACATTTTCATTTCATTTCATTACAGTACAACGGTTTGATTTGTTTGATCGTAGCTAGCTATGTAGCTAGCTACGATCAAACAAATCAAACCGTTATCTTTGATACAAAGACTGCTATGTAGCTAGCTATGTAGCTAGCTACATAGCAGTCTTTGTATCAAAGATAATTGTGTAGTCTAGAGCGATTTTCTAGGTTAGCTAGCCAGCTATTGTCGTTCTTTTAACGCAACGTAACGTAAACAACACTACTAGCTAGCCAGCTAGCCCCCAAATAGCAGCACTGCAGAAACTATTACACTCAACGGAACGACTTGATTAGTGTAGTGTCAACAACGCACCCACTGCCAGCTAGCCTACTTCAGCAGTACTGTATCATTTTAATCATTTTAGTCAATAAGATTCTTGCTACGTAGCTTAACTTTCTGAACATTCGAGACGTGTAGTCCACTTGTCATTCCAATCTCCTTTGCATTAGCGTAGCCTCTTCTGTAGCCTGTCAACTGTCTGTTTATCCCTGTTCTCTCCTCTCTGCACAGACCATACAAACGCTCCACACCGCGTGGCCGCGGCCACCCTAATCTGGTGGTCCCAGCGCGCACGACCCACGTGGAGTTCCAGGTCTCCGGTAGCCTCCCTCTGAGAGTTCATCAATGAGCTTGATGCCTTGATAAGCTCCTTTCCTGAGGACGGCTCACCTCTCACAGTTCTGGGCGACTTTAACCTCCCCACGTCTACCTTTGACTCATTCCTCTCTGCCTCCTTCTTTCCACTCCTCTCCTCTTTTGACCTCACCCTCTCACCTTCCCCCCCTACTCACAAGGCAGGCAATACGCTCGACCTCATCTTTACTAGATGCTGTTCTTCCACTAACCTCATTGCAACTCCCCTCCAAGTCTCCGACCACTACCTTGTATCCTTTTCCCTCTCGCTCTCATCCAACACCTCCCACACTGCCCCTACTCGGATGGTATCGCGCCGTCCCAACCTTCGCTCTCTCTCCCCCGCTACTCTCTCCTCTTCCATCCTATCATCTCTTCCCTCCGCTCAAACCTTCTCCAACCTATCTCCTGATTCTGCCTCCTCAACCCTCCTCTCCTCCCTCTCTGCATCCTTTGACTCGCTATGTCCCCTATCCTCCAGGCCGGCTCGGTCCTCCCCTCCCGCTCCGTGGCTCGATGACTCATTGCGAGCTCACAGAACAGGGCTCCGGGCAGCCGAGCGGAAATGGAGGAAAACTCGCCTCCCTGCGGACCTGGCATCCTTTCACTCCCTCCTCTCTACATTTTCCTCCTCTGTCTCTGCTGCTACAAAGCCACTTTCTACCACGCTAAATTCCAAGCATCTGCCTCTAACCCTAGGAAGCTCTTTGCCACCTTCTCCTCCCTCCTGAATCCTCCTCCCCCTCCCCCCTCTCTGCAGACGACTTCGTCAACCATTTTGAAAAGAAGGTCGACGACATCCGATCCTCGTTTGCTAAGTCAAACGACACCGCTGGTTCTGCTCACACTGCCCTACCCTGTGCTCTGACCTCTTTCTCCCCTCTCTCTCCAGATGAAATCTCGCGTCTTGTGACGGCCGGCCGCCCAACAACCTGCCCGCTTGACCCTATCCCCTCCTCTTCTCCAGACCATTTCCGGAGACCTTCTCCCTTACCTCACCTCGCTCATCAACTCATCCCTGACCGCTGGCTACGTCCCTTCAGTCTTCAAGAGAGCGAGAGTTGCACCCCTTCTGAAAAAACCTACACTCGATCCCTCCGATGTCAACAATTACAGACCAGCATCCCTTCTTTCTTTTCTCTCCAAAACTCTTGAACGTGCCGTCCTTGGCCAGCTCTCCCGCTATCTCTCTCTGAATGACCTTCTTGATCCAAATCAGTCAGGTTTCAAGACTAGTCATTCAACTGAGACTGCTCTCCTCTGTATCACGGAGGCGCTCCGCACTGCTAAAGCTAACTCTCTCTCCTCTGCTCTCATCCTTCTAGATCTATCGGCTGCCTTCGATACTGTGAACCATCAGATCCTCCTCTCCACCCTCTCCGAGTTGGGCATCTCCGGCGCGACCCACGCTTGGATTGAGTCCTACCTGACAGGTCGCTCCTACCAGGTGGCGTGGCGAGAATCTGTCTCCTCACCACGCGCTCTCACCACTGGTGTCCCCCAGGGCTCTGTTCTAGGCCCTCTCCTATTCTCGCTATACACCAACTCACTTGGCTCTGTCATAACCTCACATGGTCTCTCCTATCATTGCAATGCAGACGACACACAACTAATCTTCTCCTTTCCCCCTTCTGATGACCAGGTGGCGAATCGCATCTCTGCATGTCTGGCAGACATATCAGTGTGGATGACGGATCACCACCTCAAGCTGAACCTCGGCAAGACGGAGCTGCTCTTCCTCCCGGGGAAGGACTGCCCGTTCCATGATCTCGCCATCACGGTTGACAACTCCATTGTGTCCTCCTCCCAGAGCGTTAAGAACCTTGGCGTGATCCTGGACAACACCCTGTCGTTCTCAACCAACATCAAGGCGGTGGCCCGTTCCTGTAGGTTCATGCTCTACAACATCCGCAGAGTACGACCCTGCCTCACACAGGAAGCGGCGCAGGTCCTAATCCAGGCACTTGTCATCTCCCGTCTGGATTACTGCAACTCGCTGTTGGCTGGGATCCCTGCCTGTGCCATTAAACCCCTTCAACTCATCCAGAACGCCGCAGCCCGTCTGGTGTTCAACCTTCCCAAGTTCTCTCACGTCGCCCCGCTCCTCCGTTCTCTCCACTGGCTTCCAGTTGAAGCTCGCATCCGCTACAAGACCATGGTGCTTGCCTACGGAGCTGTGAGGGGAACGGCACCTCAGTACCTCCAGGCTCTGATCAGGCCCTACACCCAAACAAGGGCACTGCGTTCATCCACCTCTGGCCTGCTCGCCTCCCTACCACTGAGGAAGTACAGCTCCCGCTCAGCCCAGTCAAAACTGTTCGCTGCTCTGGCCCCCCCAATGGTGGAACAAACTCCCTCACGACGCCAGGACAGCGGAGTCAATCACCACCTTCCGGAGACACCGGAAACCCCACCTCTTTAAGGAATACCTAGGATAGGATAAGTATTCCCTCTCACCCCCCCCCCCTTTAAGATTTAGATGCACTATTGTAAAGTGACTGTTCCACTGGATGTCATAAGGTGAATGCACCAATTTGTAAAGTCGCTCTGGATAAGAGAGTCTGCTAAATGACTTAAATGTAAATGTAAATGTAATGCTGTGGGGATGTTTTTCAGCAGCAGGGACGGGGGAGACTAGTCAGCGTCAAGGGACAGAGGAACAGAGCAAAGTACAGAGAGATTCTTGATGAAAGAGTGGGGCGAAGGATCACCTTCCAACAGGACAACGACATTACATTACATTTACATTTAAGTCGACCCTAAGCACACAGACAAGACAACGCAGGAGTGGCTTCGGGACAAGTCTCTGAATGTCCAGCCAGAGCCTGGACTTGCACCCGATCAAACATCCTGGAGAAACCTGAAATTAATTTAGCTGTACAGTGATGCTCTCCATCCAACCTGACAGAGCTTGAGAAGATCTGCAGAGAAGAATGGGAGAAACTCTCCAAATACAGGTGTGCCAAGCGTGTAGTGTCATTCCCAAGACTAATCACTGCCAAAAGGTGCTTCAACAAAGTACTGAGTAAAGGGTCTGATGTAGGTGTCATATTTCAGTAATGTAACATATTTGCAATTTTGTACATTTTTTATGTTTTTGCTTTGTCATTATGGGGTAGTGTGTGTAGATTGAGGGGGGGTTTAAAAAAATTGAATAAGGCTGTAATATCATAAAATGCGTTAAAGTGTAAAGGGGTCTGAATCCTTTCTGAATGCACCGTAATTGCTTGAATCCTGAACGTTTTACTACATATGAGGCATGTTTTAGCTTGCTTTAAAGTAGCCTAGACAAAATCTGACCATATCCGTGGAGGCAATTATTTTATACAGACATCCACATGCCATTGAAACTAGTAGCCTATTTCTCTAATGTGCTATTGGTCATCAACCTTGTTTCATTGTCTGGTAGCCAAATGCACAATCGCACGTTGTCTTGTATGCGTTGCTGCACTAATAATGTTAAGGGGGGGGGGGGGAATAGGTTTATCAAATTTTTGAAACTAAACGTTCTCATCCGTTGCATCAGATTCATTACTTTTTAACATTGTTCTACGTAGTCTAGGATCCATCATCCCACAACTGTCCCAGAGCCTGTTTGGGCTATTTCTTTTGACAAGCTGGCCAATGAAATAGGTCAACTTTTGTACTATGGTGGATGGTAGATTGAGCCTATATCAAAAGGCAGCACATCCATAAGTCTAGGGGAAGCTAAGCTTTCCTTAAATAAATACATTTAATTGCCAAAATTATGTAGCCTTATTACCATACTCCTCTCCAGAAATAAAATAATTCAAAATAGGCTACTAAAGTATGATTTGGCCACAGAGGATCATTAGCTGAACCGAGCCTTAAAAAAAACAATTTGTAGGTCGTTTTAAAATCGCATTGCCTACAGTCGGAAGGACTGTTTGTTTGTTGATTGCATATTTTTTTCAAATTGGCTATGCAAATTAGCTGTGTCTTCGGTGGTGGTTTGACATAAATATGTGCTATGTTTTCGCCGTAAAACATTTTAGAAATCTGACTTGCTGGGTAGATAAACAAGGTGTTTATCTTTCATTTGAGCCATTGGACTTGTTAATGTGTGGAGGTAAAATATTTTTAGGAATATTTTTGCGTTCCATGCTCCACCTTCCAGCTGAACGTGGGGGGGGGGGGGTGTTCCAAAATTGGAACCCTAGTCCCCTTCTGGTTAACCAACAATGCGGAGTTTCAAAAAAGTATGAAAAATGTGCTAACTAAAAAGGAAAAATGATTGTTGAGTTGCGACAGTCAGTGAAATGTAGGAGCCCAGCCAGGGATATCACAATATTTCAAAATACAAATTGAGGGAAAATAGTGTGGAAAGCAAATGGCTATTGCTGTAAAGACAATGAAAAGACTAAGCTGATTTTTAAATGAGTGAACAACAGTAGACCCATAGCCTAATCTTATTGGGACCAGCAGAGAGAATCAGCCATATCCCTGGTGAGTGTGCACCGTGCATATTCACTCTCATTGTCACTGCCACTTAAGTTTTTGGTAAATCCTCCAGTTTAGATGGATGTCATATTTATACACTGCTCAAAAAAATAAAGGGAACACTAAAATAACACATCCTAGATCTGAATGAATGAAATATTCTTATTAAATACTTTTTTCTTTACATAGTTGAATGTGCTGACAAAAAAAACACAAAAATGATCAATGGAAATCAAAATTTATCAACCCATGGAGGTCTGGATTTGGAGTCACACTCAAAATTAAAAGTGGAAAACCACACTACAGGCTGATCCAACTTTGATGTAATGTCCATAAAACAAGTCACAATGAGGCTCAGTAGTGTGTGTGGCCTCCACGTGCCTGTATGATCTCCCTACAACAACTGGGCATGCTCCTGATGAGGTGGCGGATGGTCTCCTGAGGGATCTCCTCCCAGACCTGGACTAAAGCATCCGCCAACTCCTGGACAGTCTGTGGTGCAACGTGGTGTTGGTGGATGGAGCGAGACATGATGTCCCAGATATGCTCAATTGGATTCAGGTCTGGGGAATGGGCGGGCCAGTCCATAGCATCAATGCCTTCCTCTTGCAGGAACTGCTGACACACTCCAGCCACATGAGGTCTAGCATTAGGAGGAACCCAGGGCCAATCGCACCAGCATATGGTCTCACAAGGGGTCTGAGGATCTCATCTCGGTACCTAATGGCAGTCAGGCTACCTCTGGCGAGCACATGGAGGGCTGTGTGGCCCCCCAAAGAAATGCCACCCCACACCATGACTGACCCAACGCCAAACCGGTCATGCTGGAGGATGTTGCAGGCAGCAGAACGTTCTCCACGGCGTCTCCAGACTCTGTAACGTCCGTCACATGTGCTCAGTGTGAACCTGCCTTCATCTGTGAAGAGCACAGGGCGCCAGTGGCGAATTTGCCAATCTTGGTGTTCTCCCCCACCTGTGGACGTCGGGCCCTCATACCACCCTCATGGAGTCTGTTTCTGACCGTTTGAGCATACACATCCACATTTGTGGCCTGCTGGAGGTCATTTTGCAGGGCTCTGGCAGTGCTCCTCCTTGCACAAAGGCAGAGGTAGCGGTCCTGCTGCTGGGTTGTTGCCCTCCTACGGCCTCCTCCACGTCTCCTGATGTACTGGCCTGTCTCCTGGTAGCGCCTCCATGCTTTGGACACTACGCTGACAGACACAGCAAACCTTGCCACAGCTCGCATTGATGTGCCATCCTGGATGAGTTGCACTACCTGAGCCACTTGTGTGGGTTGTAGACGCCGTCTCATGCTACCACTAGAATGAAATCACCGCCAGCATTCAAAAGTGACCAAAACATCAGCCAGGAAGCAGAGGAACTGAGAAGTGGTCTGTGGTCACCACCTGCAGAACCACTCCCTTATTGAGGGTGTCTTGCTAATTGCCTATAATTTCCACCTGTTGTCTATTCCAGTTGCACAACAGCATGTGAAATTTATTGTCAATCAGTGTTGCTTCCTAAGTGGACAGTTTGATTTCACAGAAGTGTGATTGACTTGGAGTTACATTGTGTTGTTTAAGTGTTCCCTTTATTTTTTGAGCAGTATATATACATATAAACATTTTAAAAATTCTCTAGGACCCTGTCTTTCAAATAATTCGTAAAAATCCAAATAACTTCACAGATCTTCATTGTAAAAGGGTTTAAACGCTGTTTCCAATGAGTGTTCAGTGAACCATAAATAATTGATGAACATGCACCTGTGGAACAGTCATTAAGACAAGACCAGCTTTCAGAGGGTAGGCAAATAAGGTCACAATTATGAAAACTTAGGACACGAAAGAGGCCTTCCTACTGACTCTGAAAAACACCCAAAGAAAGATGCCCAGGGTCCCTGCTCATCCGCATGAACGTGCCTTAGGCATGCTGCAAGGAGGCATGAGAACTGCAGATGTGGCCAGGGCAATAAATAGCCATGTCCGTACTGTGAGACGCCTAAGACAGCTACAGGGAGACCGGACGGACAGCTAATCATCCTTGAATTGGCAGACCACGTGTAACACCTGCACAGGATCGGTACACCCGAACATCGCACCTGCGGGACAGGTAAAGGATGGCAACAACAACTGCCTGAGTTACACCAGGAACGCACAATCCCTCCATCAGTGCTCAGACTGTCCACAATAGGCTGTGAGAGGCTGGACTGAGGACTTGTAGGCCTGTTGTAAGGCAGGTCCTCACCAGACATCACCGGCAACAACATCGCATATGGGCACGAATCCACCGTCGCTGGACCAGACAGGACTGGCAAAAAGTGCTCTTCACTGACAAGTCACAGTTGTCTTACCAGGGGTGATGGTCGGATCCACGTTTATCGTCAAAGGAATGAGCGTTACACCGAGGCCTGTACTCTGGAGTGATTTGGAGGTGGAGGGTCCTTCATGGTTTGGGGAGGTGTGTCACAGCATCATCAGACTGAGCTTGTTGTCATTACAGGCAATTTCAACGCTGTGCGTTACAGGGAAGACATCCGCCTCCCTCATGTGGTACCCTTCCTTGCAGGCTCATCCTGACATGACAATGCCATCAGCCATACTGCTCGTTCTGTGCGTGCGTTCCTGTAAGACAGGAATGTCAGTGTTCTGCCATGGCCAGCGAAGAGCCCGGATCTCAATCCCATTGAGCACGTCTGGGACTTGTTGGATCGGAGGGTGAGGGCTAGGTGCCTTGGTGGAAGAGTGGGGTAACATGTCACAGCAAGAACCGGCAAATCTGGTGCAGTCCATGAGGAGGAGATGCACAGCGGTACTTAATGCAGCTGGTGGCCACATCAGATACTGACTGTTACTTTTGATTTTGACCTCCCCCCCTTCCCCTTTGTTCAGGGACACATTATTACATTTCTAGTAGTCCATGTCTGTGGAACTTGTTCAGTCTGTCTCTCAGTTGTTGAATCTTATGTTCATACAAATATTTACACATGTTAAGTTTGCTGAAAATAAAACGCAGTTGACAGTGAGATTACTTTTTTTTTGCTGAGTGTATATATATATATATATATATATATATATATATTTCTGCTAATGTCTCCAGTCATATCAGGTGCATGAAATAGGTTTCCCATGAAAAAAAAAAACGTATCCGATATAGCTAAGGCCTCTACACCATACGCGCTCAGCCACACATTGAGCAGTCAGTTATATTATTAGCCTAAATGACTATCCAGTAACATTACGAATAGTAGGCTATCTTACATAAGTCTGCAAATGCGATGACGCATGGAATGCTTTATTATAATGTTACATTTTGATTGTGAAAATGTGCTTCTCCAAACTTAACTCATGCTCTGCCTATGCATATGCTAGTGATTTTTGTTAGTTTCTCATCTTATTGGCTGAGGAAAAGTAAATGTGGACAGTTATTCTAACATCAATTTGCACGGTAAGGACACACGTCCTTGCATCCTCAATTAATATTCTCTGTTAAGATTATTATTATTACCATATTCTAAATATGAATGTCATTCTGAGCACCGTGGGTGGTCGCCCTAATCAGGTTAATGGATATGGGTTTGGTACATTTCTCAAATGTCTGGTAAATTAACGTGCTGCTGGTCAAAATGTCCGGCGCCACATTTTCATAACGGAAACCCTGATATGGGAGTGTGTGTGATCTGCAACTGTGAGCACATCAGTTTCAACAGCTCGCCCCCTTACCCCGCCTTTTCAGCTTCAATACTCCTTAATCCCCAGTCAAGTCACCTCATACTCAGAGGAAACAAGTTCATTAAATACAGAGAGAAATGGAAAGACATGAGGGTGCGAGCACAAAAGGAGTCTGCAAAATGAGGAGATACTGGACAGGAAGAAGAGAGCTAGAAAGAGGGAGTGAGGAGAGGAAGAAGAGTTTTTGCAACTGGAAATATGAGCAGATGGAAGGTTGAACTTCTCAGGTCAGTCCTCTCAAATAAGTGGCCAGCAGCATCATATAGACAGCAACCATATAGGTGTAGTGGCTATATCCTTAGAACAAACATGATACCATTCATTTACTGTGGTTTAAATGCATACTATACCACCGTATGTCCAATGTCTACTGCAGTTTCACAGGTGTTTACATTAATAAAATCAGCTGATCAACAGGGTCTGTATAGTATCATTCCAGCCCGGTTAAGGCTCTTGGGGGCTGTACCGACTTGAAATGGGATATAGGGTTGCTGCCTGGGATATAGTGTAGAAGAACAACTTGGCAGATGGCACCTCTCTTGACAAAGCCAGGGCCTTGCCTTCTTAGCATGCATATAAAAAGAGCCAGTGACTTGATTTAGATGCCTCTTTTCCTTAGGCTATGTGATGTTATGTGAGGGAATCTGAGAATGACAAGAGGAGAGGGAAAGAGGAAGCAGAGAGTAGGCCCATGGCAAGTGGCTAGTTTCGTTTTTTCCCCTTGTCTCACCAGCGTTCAATCCAGGCTACATTCCCTCTCGAGTCTCGACATTTGAAAGTCAAAGAGGTAGAACTGGCATGACAAGCTCATGCAGGCCCGAGTCAGCCAAAACAAACATCTTCCCTCCAGTGTTCTTTCACCTCCTCACATCGCCCCTCTTCAGACTGTGCAGCACACACTTTAGGCTGAGTGATGGCAGCTATGAAAGATTACAGGTCAGATATGGGACAATCCTTTTCTGCCTGGAGCCATAAATATTACATGTATACTGTATGTACATATGCATACTCGCACACACTGGAATGGATGCGAGAATAGTAGTCAGCGAGGGGGCCGAGGGAAGAGAGAAATGGGGAGGTGGGAAAGGGGGGCAAAGGGAGAGTGAAAAGTATGCGAAATGTATATAGAAATCTGTCAGTGTGGCTGGTTATTCAGGATCCCACGCATGCGTGGCCCATAGCCAGGCAGCCAGCCGGTCAGGCACAGGGGACCCACTGAGAGACAGGCAGTCCCGGGGAGGGGAGCAGTCAGCCAGCCAGCTCAACAGACTGCTGGGAAATATAGGACGACGTGCCCCCCCCCCCCCAGCAAAAACAAAGACAGGCAGAGCATTAGGAGAAGAGAGTGGAGGAAAGTGGAAATATGTAGCCAAGTACTTGAAAACATCTGGTGTGCATCTGTCCCAAAGTAGAGCTGCAGAGCAGCAGCGGGGGTGTAAGAGTGGGAGGAAGAGGATGGGGTAGAAACAGTTGATAGGCCTTGCGTTAGAGTCTGCCGCCTGTGAATCAAAGCCTTAACCCGCCGGAGCAGAGCGGGATGCCAGACACAGAGAAGGGTGAGGAGAGATGCCATTTTCGGCTGATTAGGGGAATGCGTACTATAGTCATCCATCTATCGATACATTCATACATCAGCTATGCAAGATTGTGCTCTCCAGCTTTAACCTTGTGTTCTCTGTAGTCTGCAAATCTGCTCCAATATAGCTTTGGAACTTGGGCAGAAAAGGCCATCAAATCCTTGCACTCTATTCAGAATTATTCAGTTCTCGGCACTGAAGATAGGCTCCACTGAGAGTCATGTAGACTTCTGCAACGTTTCACCTCAGATTGTCAAAAGATCCGTACCAACATATCACCTGCCGCCAGCGTTCCATAACCAAGCAAACAGCCACAAATAGCTATACCTGTCAAGCCTGTCTGATGAAGTTATTGGTCTGAACAAAGCTAACAGAAACCATGTGAGGGGAAAGAGTAGACGAAACAGCTCTCCCCCGTCGGCTCACTACCACTCTCAGGTGTAAGGTGACGACACAACAAGCTATCCGTATTCAATTACTAAACTGATCAACTGAAATCCTTGAGGATGGTTCCTGACTCCTGAGGATGTGATATGACCATTGTGATATAGGCTAGCCTAGGACATGAGAAAACGTAGGCTCCTTCCCAGAGTCTGTGGTATCAACATAAGAAAGAGGCTTGAGCCAGACCAGCTTAGTTTGCACTGCCCTGAGCATCAATATGCACCAGAAAATGTGCTTCGTGACAACAGCATTATCTTTACTTGACTGCCAAGACGAGGGAAAACTGTTTATACTTGAATAACCACTTAATTTATAAAGGCCAAGCCTATATTCTAAAAAATGAAATTCCAAAGTTACAGTAGCTAGCTCTTCCAACTAAACAGGTCCAGGCAATTAAAACATTAGCATACACAGTGTGAAAAAGTGTCAGCATATTAATGAGGGCTAGCGCCCTTGTCATAGCAACCCACGGCAACACACTGGCCATTCATTGTCAGTGCAGCTGGTACATGTCTCTTTAGCTGCTCCCTCAGGTCTGAGTCCACTGGGACAGGCTCACTGCTAAAGAGAAGAAAAAAATCTCTATAGCTTCTTCTGGTTCTCCTTCACCGTTTGCTGCTGCTTGGGTAGTTACTAGTTTGAGTAATTTCCATAGTGCAGAGTTCATTTGTGGCTCGAGCACACCACACACCTCTGGGACAGCCCTCATTGCAACCGTGATGACAAGCTGCAAGGCTCAGTAGCTAAGCAATGACAACCATAGGGACCAACCAGAAAAGAACTGAGGATAACCACGTAAACATATAACAAAAACAGCACTAAGAGTCACACAGACACATGAACGGCGAGTGTGTTGCCTTTCCACCGCTACTATCATTCCAGAGTTCTGGGCAGAAAACAAATAGATGGCAGCCTGGGACAGATTCAACATCATTGTTAGATTGTGGTGGAGCAAAATGTAACGTCTTGCCCTGGTTGGACAGAAAGGGAACAGGGTCAGCAATGGATCCAACAAATAGGAAGGCTAACACTAATGAAACAGCCACAAGAATCAACAGGAATTGACATAACAGGTTGCCTTATCACCTGGGGCAAGTGAACTGAGTAGTCGTGCAAGTTGAACCTGCTCTGTGGTTGTTCCATTGGGCATGTGACAGTTTATACTAAAAACCACACAACATAAAAATGTGTGGTTCTTTCATTATGTTCACATAAAAGACATAATATTTCATTTCTGCATGCAAGTGATCATATCTGACAGGCAGCCAATAGCCTACTCCTTACTTGGCTAATGGGCAAGTACACTTCAGACCTTAAAGGGATAGCCTTTTATCTACTTCCCCAGAGTCCCATGAATTTGTGGATACCATTTCTATGGCTCTGTGTTCAGTTGGAAAGTTCCTAACTAGCATTAGCACAATTGCTAACTACGGTTAGTGCAATGACTGGAAGTCTATGGTAACTGCTAGCATTCTAGAAGATACCATAGACTTTGTCATTGCGCTTCCGCTAGTTAGCATTAGCTCACAAAACTACCTCCAACTTCCTTCATACTGGGTGGCAGGGTAGCCTAGTGGGTAGCCGAAAGGTTGCGTTGGACTAGTAACCGAAAGGTTGCAAGTTCAAATCCCTGAGCTGGCAAGGTACAAATCTGTCATTCTGCCCCTGAACAGGTAGTTAACACACTTTTCCTAGGCCATCATTGAAAATAAGAATTTGTTCTTAACTGACTTGCCTAGTTAAAGAAAGGTAAAAAATCAAATAAAAATACTGGATGCAGAGACTTAAAAATGGTATCCATCTGACTCTGGGGAAGTAGATGAAGGGCTTTGTTGCCAAAATACTGAAGGGTCCCTTTAAAAAAAGGTGTCCTACACCTGTTGAAATTAATTTAATGATGATCACACTGGTTGTATGTTGTTAAAATCCTGTTTTTGCATGTTTAGCATCAAACTGTAGGCATCAAAGCCCAAATGGGTGAAGCATGTCATTGCAGTCTCATCCACAAACGGAGAGACACCTCCAAGTATCACATTGCATGCATGTCTGTACAGACCAGAGCTCAGTACGTTTTTTACGTTCTGGAACATTAAAATTGGTCATAAACGGTGAAAAACGGGGAGGGGTTGGGTTGTGGGTTCAGGAAAAGGGCAGCATGGCCACTCCCCTTTAAATACACAACTTATTGCTTCAAGTCACACCCTCCAAAACAGGAGCAAACGTACCTCAATGTCTGTTCAAGAACGTTTTGGGGAAACGTGTCGTTCAGTACAAACAGTTATGCGACGTAGCAAATGTTCAAGCGAACTGAACGCACCAGAACAGGATTTCAAAAACTCGGTCTTGGGGTCCCCCATAGGTGCACGTTTTGGGTTTTGCCCTAGCACTACACAGCTGATTCAAATAATCAATGAGTGATGCGTTGGTTATTTGAAATCAGCTGTGCAGTGCTAGGGCAGGGGGGGGGGCAGGACCAAGTTTGGAAACCCTGTGACAGAAAATAGGATTTAGCTGTTCAGCAGACGTCTGCGTTGGTAAGGTCAGGCTCTTATCCCATAAACACTGTGGTCTAATGTTAGAGCCAGAATCCACTCAGTCAACCTGCCAGCTCTTGTGACGAGGTCTTTGTGGCTATTTTTCCTCACTCTGGTAACTATTTAAAAACAGAGAGGAGAGTAGGGAGGAAGGTTTGCCCAGCTCAAATGATGCTGCCCAAAGCAAACGGATTACAGAACAGGTGTACACCTTCAACAGATGGTGAACGGTCATGGCTGGGCAAATATAGAACGCAAAAAAGACTTGATTACACAAACCACTGTTTAAGTTACATTCACACCCTCCTAATCCTGTTTGCAGAGGGGCTGCTAGATGAATATATAACTGTACACAGGACACTCCTAAACCTTGAGTATACAAGTCTTCCATCATAGCTGGTTGATTTTGTAAATACGGGCACTTTTGGATGTTAAATGTTTTTTTTAATTAAACCAACTGCTTTTTATCTCTGAATATTTTCTTCACTATCTGGAAACAAGATCTAATAGTGCCTGAGACCATACCATTTAAAGAATAAACATATTTAATGGTTTCCACAAATACCCGAGAGTTAATGTCATTACCAGCACATCAAAAGAAAAGTGCTATTTTAGTTAAAGAAAATTACAGAAATTGTGCCTAAGGGTTTTTATGACATTTCAAAATAGAGTTTTTCACCATTTAGAAGTTGATTACATGTATTTATCATTGTCATGTCTAAATGTCCATATAGGCCTTTATGATACTCAGAAAGATGCATTTACCACATCAAAATCGTAATATTTTACATTTTAGGAATGATCTTAACAAGCATATAAGGTTCACATATGGCAAAAGTAATCTATATCAATTCTAATTAATACATCTTTGCCTCATATGTACTGTAACAGTAATGACACTGGTGGCATTTCATGAAAAATACCATTAAATATTTAAAATGTCACAGTTGTACATGTTTAATTTTGAAGATATAGAACCGACCCTTAGTTCCGATTCATCCTAAAAGGTGTTTGATGGGGTTGAGGTCAGGGCTCTGAAGGCCAGTCAAGTTCTTCCACACCAATCTCAAAATAACCCTTTCTATATGGACCTCGTTTTGTGCACGGGGGTATTGTCATGCTGAAACAGGAAAGGGCCTTCTCCAAACTGTTGCCACAATGTTGGAAGCACAAAATTGTGTAGAATGTCATTGTATGCTGGAGTGTTAAGATTTCCCTTCACTGGAACTAAGGGGTCAAGCCCGATCCATGAAAAACAGCCCAAGACCATTATTCCTCCTCCACCAAACTTACAGTTGACCAGTGCTGCTACAGCTGGGCATAAATATGATGAACTGAATTGTTGGAAATGGTTGCATCCTTTGACTGTGTCACACTGAAAGTTGTTGAGCTCTTCAGTAAGGGCCATTCTACTGTCAATGTTTGTCCATGGAGATTGCATAGCTGTGTGCTCAATATTATACACCTTTCAGCAGGGTGTGGCTGACATAGCAAAATCCACTATTTAAGGGATGTCCACATACTTTTATGTATATATAGTGTATGTCCTTGTCCTCTCCTTAGTTGATTTAGGGGACATCTCATGGAATAAATAATTAGTCAGTAATAACCATATTAAGTCACATAAATAGACATCAAAATCCCTCAATCATCCTAACACAATACAAAATATAATGGTCTAATTTAGCAAACGTGTCCAATTTCAACTTAAATTATGATCATATGTAATATGTCTTTTCAGGTCTTAAGGTTAGTCAACATGTATGAACTAATACCTTGCCATTACCACCACATGCTTTCCTGAACATCACAGTTCATTATGTGGCGATGACATTTTTACATAGCAGGGATTCTAGCATGCTAACTCCAGTTGAATAGCTAGCATACAATGTATCCTAAATACATAAAATAAAAAGGACTACATAATTTGCTTAAATTATAGACTACTTGATAATGACATTCAATAAAAATATATTTTCAAGTCATATTTCCCTCTATTTTTCTATAATTTCCTGGCATCAAAATGTGAATTTCCCTCCATGTGCTCCGCTTGTCACTATTCATATAACGTTACATAGTAACCAAGCACGCACACACACTTTTGAAAAAAACGTTAATATAATTTGCTTGTCGCGGTGGTAATGACAAAATACTTAGAAGAATATTTTGTGTAAACATTTTTTTTAAGAGGTAGCAAATGGCTTATGCACATATGTATATAGTTTTCAGTTGACTTAAAATCCAGACATGTTTTAGTCTTAACTTAAAGTGTGTTTAATAAAATAAAACGTTCTTTAAAATCTGACCATAACGTATTTGCTAAATCCGTCATTGTAAATAAGAACTTGTTCTTAACTGACTTTCCTGGTTAAATAAATAAAATGACCCAGCTATTCCCTTGGAATAAGAATTCCTTGCTTGGTCACGGACATGAACAGATGCAACAATAGCATGTAGCCTACAGACAGAGACACACTATGGTGTCCAGTAGACTAATCAGTTTTTACATTATTAGACCATTCAAGTCTTACTTTAGATTTTGTACGAGTCATGATGATGTAACCAAAGACTCCACCATTTCTGGTGTAGCTAATTTACCTGGGATCGAGCCTTGCCTAAACAACTATTGTTAAAGCGGCCACAATAAATACTTGAACATTTTAGATAGCTACGCACCAACTAGCAACTGTGACGGAGAAACAAGCTGTAAAATACGGCAAACTAACGCTAACTCCATTTCATTCTACTTTGCTAGCTTGCTAACGACTAGCTAACTTATTTCATACACTGGCATGATTTGTTAACGTAACGTTAGCTGGCTATCTAGTTAGCATTATTAGCTAGATACACAAACTGTGGCCAGCTTACCAACTAAATGCAGGAAATTGTGTTTACCAATCCAATCCTGTTGTTCGGGGATAGCGCAATGGTTCCTTTACTAATTTATTCCAGGCAACGGCATTGTTAAACATCACTTTCACAATTCGAGTTGCACCAGGGCTGCGTTTCGAAGTTGAAATGCAGTTTCTTCAGCCGCACTTCACATGTAGAATTAGTACAGGAAGTGATGTACACAGATGTTTGCTGTTGCTTGCAGTAATGAATAGTATGGTCGGCAGAGACTTTTAAGAGTTAGTTTAGCGCACGTCCACCCTCTTCCTGCTGTATGCATATCCTGAATTTCAGTACAACTTGCTTGTTTGGTTTCACAAGAATGAATGCACCCGCAATACAATTGAATGGGGTGACGTTGAGTACCCAGTGACATAACCATTCTTTTGTGTTATGGCTTACTGAACATAGAACGAGGAAAACACGATATGCTTGACTCGATGAGACATGGCAAAGATAAATGACAGAAATTGTGTTATACAAATTACTTGTGTTTATTTAGACCTACTACTGTATCTTTCGTACACGTTCTGAGATGTACAATTATTACATGCAAGTATCGATTTTTTACCAAATGGTACACCCAAGCTGGGAGACAAAGTATTCTATTGTAATACATGTGTTCTAGATTCTAGAATGGTGCATCACTCATCTCTGTTGACAATCAAGTGTAAACAAATTGCAGTCAAAGCCAAAGTACTGACTTTTTGCCATATTTCAACAAAACATCGTATTTAAAAGGTAAGGAATTATTTTTTTCCACGGTACTTCAGTATTCAAAGTTATGGGACTAGGTAGTTGTTAAATGTAGGTTAAGTTGGTCCACTGGCAGCAGTTAAACAAAAGCAATGAAGCGGTTACCAAAATGAATTGCTTTTTCATGATCAATAACGTATCTAAAACTAAATATATTTCTGACAAATAACTACATGCCACTAAGGTGATGGATTGATCCTCAAACTGTATGTTTATGGAAAAATAACTATGGCCATTAGTGATCACAGACAAATTTTAATTTGGTTGTCCAAAGCTTTCTTCAGAATGTCCAAGCTTCCACCTCACCTTCCTCCATTCCATCCCTGGGAGCCCCAGTCCACCTTGGATGCTGTAGTATCAGCAATCTGGCGCAGTCTCTGCCCTGGTCAAAGAATGCTACCAAACCATGATCTGGGACCAATCTTCACCAAGCTGTCACAGGACCTGGAGTCTGCAACCATGCCCCTCTACACCAACTACTTTGACCCAGTCACTGACCACCTGCCCAACAGTTTCCCATTGGGACACAAGTGGGTACTATTCCATTTGATATACTTTTACTATCTAAACCAAAATCTTACCATTGATAGTAAATATCTATCTCCAGAGAGCTTGACTGACTAACAGAAAGCCTTTCTCCCCTTGTGGTGTAAGGCTGAACTTCAACCTGAGGCTGAACTGCTTTGACTCATGGGCAGACCCAGAGAGAGAGAGGGAAAGAGGGAGGGAGAGAAGCCACCATGTCCCCTCTTACGGAGGACCCCGCATCAGTGGTGCCTGCCTGTCTAGACTGATTAGGAACGGAACGCCAAGCGAGAGTAGAGGATCTATGACCAACAGTCAGTTTATCTATCAAATGTATGGCTACCACTGCAGGTGACCCTGGGCATGTTAGAATGTGTGTCTTGTCACATCATTAGACTTTAAACCAATATATTTCTGTCCGTGTGAAAAATAAAGACAGACTATGCATACTTTTCTTAAATTTTTATGGAAAACTTATTTTTAGAGTACTGTTTTATCAGTGAGTACATTACAGGTACAAACTCTATGTCATTATACTAGCTACAGTCATACTTAAGAACCTGCAGAGCAGATAAAAAGACCCTCCATTCACTATGCGTGTGTTCAAGTTTGGAATCACAGCCCCTGAGTTGACAATGGCCCTTTAGTAAATTAAGCAAAATTCAGTCCAAGATCAATGTTAGAGTCTGTGAAACCACAAACGGACAAGGTAGTACAAACACACACAAATCACAAAATGTGTCTAAATGCCTTTTTCTTTTTTTTTAATGGAGAAGTGGGGGTGGGGTTACTTTCTACTTGTAGAACTCATGCTCCTGCTCATCCTTCTTGATAACAGTCTTGTAGGCCTTCTCAAAGTCCTTGGCCAGGACGATGTACCTATTTTCACGGACAGCCAGCATGCCAGCCTGAGTGAGAGGAATGAAAGAATTATAAGCACATTTATCAGAGCGTTTCCACTTCTCACACCGACAACAGGTGAAGTAACAGAGGATATTTATCTTTGGAACAAGAGTTAGTGAACGCAATAACTTGCTACTCTTTGACATTGGGTCTTTTGGAGTAGGTTGACCCCCCATGGAAGAATTCTTCCCAACAGTACAGGGTGCCACTCACCTCCTGGCAGATAGAGTTGATGTCTGCTCCGGAGATCTTGTCTGGTCTGGCCACATCTACACACTGGTTAAGGACAACCGCAAATACAAACTCATACTCATCGATCACCACATTCTTTTGGAGAGATTGGAAACCCAAATTGGTCTACACGGACATGTTCTGGCCTGGTTTAGGTCTTATCTGTCGGAAAGATATCAGTTTGTCTCTGTGAATGGTTTGTCCTCTGACAAATCAACTGTACATTTCGGTGTTCCTCAAGGTTCTGTTTTAGGACCACTATTGTTTTCACTATATATTTAACCTCTTGGGGATGTTATTCGAAAACATAATGTAAACTTTCACTGCTATGCAGATGACACACAGCTGTACATTTCAATGAAACATGGTGAAGCCCCAAAATTGCCCTCGCTAGAAGCATGTGTTTCAGACATAAGGAAGTGGATGGCTGCAAACCTTCTACTATTAAACTCAGACAAAACAGAGATGCTTGTTCTAGGTCCCAAGAAACAAAGAGATCTTCTGTTGAATCTGACAATTAATCTTAATGGTTGTACAGTCGTCTCAAATAAAACTGTGAAGGACCTCGGCGTTACTCTGGACCCTGATCTCTCTTTTGAAGAACATATCAAGACCATTTCGAGGACAGCTTTTTTCCATCTACGTAACATTGCAAAAATCAGAAACTTTCTGTCCAAAAATGATGCAGAAAAATTAATCCATGCTTTTGTCACTTCTAGGTTAGACTACTGCAATGCTCTATTTTCCGGCTACCCGGATAAAGCACTAAATAAACTTCAGTTAGTGCTAAATACGGCTGCTAGAATCCTGACTAGAACCAAAAAATTTGATCATATTACTCCAGTGCTAGCCTCTCTACACTGGCTTCCTGTCAAAGCAAGGGCTGATTTCAAGGTTTTACTGCTAACCTACAAAGCATTACATGGGCTTGCTCCTACCTACCTCTCTGATTTGGTCCTGCCGTACATACCTACACGTACGCTACGGTCACAAGACGCAGGCCTCCTAATTGTCCCTAGAATTTCTAAGCAAACAGCTAGAGGCAGGGCTTTCTCCTATAGAGCTCCATTTTTATGGAACGGTCTGCCTACCCATGTCAGAGACGCAAACTCTGTCTCAACCTTTAAGTCTTTACTGAAGACTCATCTCTTCAGTGGGTCATATGATTGAGTGTAGTCTGGCCCAGGAGTGGGAAGGTGAACGGAAAGGCTCTGGAGCAACGAACCGCCCTTGCTGTCTCTGCCTGGCCGGTTCCCCTCTTTTCACTGGGATTCTTTGCCTCTAACCCTGTTACGGGGCTGAGTCACTGGCTTGCTGGGGCTCTCTCGTGCCGTCCCTGGGGGGGTGCGTCACCTGGGTGGGTTGATTCACTGTTGTGGTCGGCCTGTCTGGGTTACCCCCCTTGGGTTGTACCGTGTCGGAGATCTTTGTGGGCTATACTCGGCCTTGTCTCAGGATGGTAAGTTGGTGGTTGAAGATTTCCCTCTAGTGGTGTGGGGGCTGTGCTTTGGCAAAGTGGGTGGGGTTATATCCTTCCTGTTTGGCCCTGTCCGGGGTGTCCTCGGATGGGGCCACAGTGTCTCCTGACCCCTCCTGTCTCAGCCTCCAGTATTTATGCTGCAGTAGTTTATGTGTCGGGGGCTAGGGTCAGTTTGTTTATCTGGAGTACTTCTCCTGTCCTATTCAGGTGTCCTGTGTGAATCTAAGTGTGCGTTCTCTAATTCTCTCCTCTCTTTCTTTCTCTCTCTCGGAGGACCTGAGCCCTAGGACCATGCCCCAGGACTACCTGACATGATGACTCCTTGCTGTCCCCAGTCCACCTGGCCATGCTGCTGCTCCAGTTTCAACTGGCCTGGGCCCTAGGACCATGTCCCAGGACTACCTGACATGAGGACTCCTTGCTGTCCCCAGTCCACCTGGCCATGCTCCTGCTCCAGTTTCAACTGACCTGAGCCCTAGGACCGTGCCCCAGGACTACCTGACATGATGGCTCCTTGCTGTCCCCAGTCCACCTGACTGTGCTGCTGCTCCAGTTTCAACTGTTCTGCCTTATTATTATTTGACCATGCTGGTCATTTATGAACATTTGAACATCTTGGTCATGTTCTGTTATAATCTCTACCCGGCACAGCCAGAAGAGGACTGGCCACCCCACATAGCCCGGTTCCTCTCTAGGTTTCTTCCTAGGTTTTGGCCTTTCTAGGGAGTTTTTCCTAGCCACCGTGCTTTTACACCTGCATTGTTTGCTGTTTGGGGTTTTAGGCTGGGTTTCTGTACAGCACTTTGAGATATCAGCTGATGTACGAAGGGCTATATAAATAAATTTGATTTGATTTGATACGACACTGAACAATGTAGTGTTCTTTCGGTTACTTAGCAACCAAGGGACGTTATGGGAAAGTGCATTAGACTATACAAAGAAGGCATTCAGGTAGAGTACTAAAAGTCATGGTTCATTTGACCTTTAATTGAGAATATTGTTCCAGATCAGAGCTGTATTCAAGGAGGTAAATATTTAATGAAAACTTACAGCACACAATGAACCGGACACAGAAAAGGATTTGTGCTCCTGTGCCTTGATCTGAGAAGGAAAATATTGCATGATGCCGCTAGGTTTTCCTTGACACATTGATAGAAAGTTAATACAATGCACACCTGCACCCATTAACACACACACACACGTCATGAGAGACTATTGTAGGTAGGTCATAATAAGGATACAGTCCTCCAGGTCCACCTCCTCCGAGAGGTTCATCTTGCTGGTGATGGTGGAGAAGACCAGGCGTTTCTGCCGGCGGTCAGGTAGGGGAAACTCAATCTTTCTGTCCAGACGGCCTGGGCGCAGGAGGGCGGGGTCCAGGGTGTCGGCCCTGTTAGTGGCCATGATCACCTGACAACAGATCATACAGGTGGATCAGACAGAGGCAGGAAGTCATATGACAAAGGCTTAACCAGAGGCTTGAAGTCCCATAGTAGTACATCACTCACTGTATAGGTTTAGCTTAAGAGTGACTACATTTCTTTTTTTACATATTCTCAATGTGACACACAAGGTTACGGGTTAGCTGCATTAAATCAGACTACAACAAACAATAAGCCCTAGAGACAGTATGTCACAGAGGCAAAGCCCATAGCGCTCTCACACTTTGCTCACCTTGACGTTGACGGTCTGGTCAAAGCCGTCCATTTGGTTGAGAAGCTCCAACAGAATCCTCTGCACCTCCCTGTCCGCTGTTTGTGAAGGAGAGAATACAATGAGGGATTATCAATGTCAGGGTTCAACCACACCATTAACTGCTTGGTCTTGTTTTCAGTCCTAATAATCAATCCCACTCAAGATAATAAGGCCACAACCAAGTGTGTCTCTATTGTAGATCTCTGTGAATCTGTTTGCCTGGATGCTTTAAACAATGATGACATTTACCGACATCTTTACAGGTTGTTCTGTTTTGAAGGTAAAATCCTTTTTTTTTTTCACCTTTATTTAACCAGGTAGGCTAGTTGAGAACAAGTTCTCATTTGCAACTGCGACCTGGCCAAAATAAAGCATAGCAGTGTGAACAGACAACACAGAGTTACACATGGAATAAACAATTAACAAGTCAATAACACAGTAGAAAAAAATGGGCAGTCTATATACAATGTGTGCAAAAGGCATGAGGAGGTAGGCGAATAATACAATTTTGCAGATTAACACTGGAGTGATAAATGATCAGATGGTCATGTACAGGTAGAGATATTGGTGTGCAAAAGAGCAGAAAAGTAAATAAATAAAAAAACAGTATAAAAACAGTATGGGAATGAGGTAGGTGAAAATAGGTGGGCTATTTACCAATAGACTATGTACAGCTGCAGCGATCGGTTAGCTGCTCGGATAGCTGATGTTTGAAGTTGGTGAGGGAGATAAAAGTCTCCAACTTCAGTGATTTTTGCAGTTCGTTCCAGTCACAGGCAGCAGAGTACTGGAACGAAAGGCGGCCAAATGAGGTGTTGGCTTTAGGGATGATCAGTGAGATACACCTGCTGGAGCGCGTGCTACGGATGGGCGTTGCCATCGTGACCAGTGAACTGAGATAAGGCGAAGCTTTACCTAGCATGGACTTGTTGAAGACCTGGAGCCAGTGGGTCTGGCGACGAATATGTAGTGAGGGCCAGCCGACTAGAGCATACAAGTCGCAGTGGTGGGTGGTATAAGGTGCTTTAGTGACAAAACGGATGGCACTGTGATAGACTGCATCCAGTTTGCTGAGTAGAGTGTTGGAAGCAATTTTGTAGATGACATCGCCGAAGTCGAGGATCGGTAGGATAGTCAGTTTTACTAGGGTAAGCTTGGCGGCGTGAGTTAAGGAGGCTTTATTGCGGAATAGAAAGCCGACTCTTGATTTGATTTTCGATTGGAGATGTTTGATGTGAGTCTGGAAGGAGAGTTTGCAGTCTAGCCAGACACCTAGGTACTTATAGATGTCCACATATTCAAGGTCGGAACCATCCAGGGTGGTGATGCTAGTCGGGCATGCGGGTGCAGGCAGCGATCGGTTGAAAAGCATGCATTTGGTTTTACTCGCGTTTAAGAGCAGTTGGAGGCCACGGAAGGAGTGCTGTATGGCATTGAAGCTCGTTTGGAGGTTAGATAGCACAGTGTCCAATGACGGGCCAAAAGTATATAGAATGGTGTCGTCTGCGTAGAGGTGGATCAGGGAATCGCCCGCAGCAAGAGCAACATCATTGATATATACAGAGAAAAGAAGTCGGCCCGAGAATTGAACCCTGTGGCACCCCCATAGAGACTGCCAGAGGACCGGACAGCATGCCCTCCGATTTGACACACTGAACTCTGTCTGCAAAGTAATTGGTGAACCAGGCAAGGCAGTCATCCGAGAAACCGAGGCTATTGAGTCTGCCGATAAGAATATGGTGATTGACAGAGTCGAAAGCCTTGGCAAGGTCGATGAAGACGGCTGCACAGTACTGTCTTTTATCGATGGCGGTTATGATATCGTTTAGTACCTTGAGTGTAGCTGAGGTGCACCCGTGACCAGCTCGGAAACCAGATTGCACAGCGGAGAAGGTACGGTGGGATTCGAGATGGTCAGTGACCTGTTTGTTGACTTGGCTTTCGAAGACCTTAGATAGGCAGGGCAGGATGGATATAGGTCTATAACAGTTTGGGTCCAGGGTGTCTCCCCCTTTGAAGAGGGGGATGACTGCGGCAGCTTTCCAATCCTTGGGGATCTCAGACGATATGAAAGAGAGGTTGAACAGGCTGGTAATAGGGGTTGCGACAATGGCGGCAGATAGTTTCAGAAATAGAGGGTCCAGATTGTCAAGCCTAGCTGATTTGTACAGGTCCAGGTTTTGCAGCTCTTTCAGAACAATTCCCAACTCTAACCTGAAGTTATCTGCAACTACCCTGTCTTTACAAACCCTATCTAACTCTATGGTGGTGGCAGTCAAAACAAATCACTTGGCCACACAAAAATATGAAGGTTATTTATTTCCCCATTGCTCAACTTGATAAGCTGACAGACCATGGGTCTGTTGTGTCCTTGCGTCTCCATCTGGGCCAAGGTTAAACCATAGCCTAGCTAACACTCACAGCAACTAGGGGGCCTTTACAGAAACATGTTTCACCTGCTTAGAGAGGCCGATTTGAACATTGTTTGATTGAAATACTGCAATTTAAACCGCTCAAATGTGTGTTGGCATGATAAGATCCAGGGTTCGTACAGACAGTGGCAAGTCAAATTCAATGACTTAAATATTTTTCCAAGCACTAATGTTTATTTTTAAGGACAATCAATTCGTAGTATTTCATACTACTCAATTGTTTCTAGTTGCCACCAGATGGCAGTATATCACCACAACCTAAAAACAACCGTAGTATTCATCACTACCTTACAAGTTCTACTCAATAACGCATTGTTTCACAAGATACGCAAGTCAGTACTGATGATTTTGTCATTTGACTACCGATGAGCAGAGTTTTGGGAGATGAATACTGGTGAACACACATTTCCTATTTGCATTACTACCAACTTCCAGCTTAATGACTTTTTTTATTGGGCCTTTGGGAATCTACTAGTTAATAGCTACGAAAAAGAGTCTTGCTTCTGACTGGCAGCTTTAGGGTCTCCGGTCGGGTGGGCTGTGTCAGAAGAAAACGATAAGTAACCGGCCACCAGAACAGCAGGAGCACAGCTGCCACTTGTCTTTCCCCCTTTATGTGGCTCTTCAGGTCCGATTTACCCGTGCTCGCAATGTCAAAGTCTGACACATTTTTTGCACCTTACATGGTGTCAGTTGGTTGGGTCCAGTGATGTAGTGGTAAAAAAAGGTGGGTGAATTATATTGAAAAAATATATAAAACGCAACATGTAAAGTGTTGGTCCCATGTTTCATGAGCTGAAATAAAAGATCCCAGAAATGTTCCATATGCACAAAAGGCCGGCTTGAATCAACATTTTCCCGGCATTCTAGCCATCGAAGTGATGTTTGGCGGCGCCTAATCAGTCAGTTCTGTACCTAACTGGATGAGTGGCAGTGTGGATGGGAATGAGCAAGCTCCCCTGACAACCACAGCGTGAAACATGTGAGGAAATACAACTCTGTAGTCTGTCTGGAAATTCATTTGCAAGACCAATACATTATTATATTTTTCATATCCAACTTCCGGCGCCGACAGAGATGGCCGCCTCACTTCGCGTTCCTAGGAAACTATGCAGTATTTTGTTTTCTACATGTTATTTCTTACATTGGTACGTACCCCAGGCAATCTTAAGTTTTATTACATACAGTCGGGATGAACTACTGGATATAAGAGCAATGTCAACTCATCATCATTACGACCAGGAATACGACTTTCCCGAAGAGGATCCTCTGTTTTGCCCACCACCCAGGACAATGGATCGGATCCCAGCCGGCGAACCAAAACAACAACGCCGTAAAAGGGGCAGACGAAGCGGTCTTCTGGTCAGGCTCTGGAGACAGGCACATCGCGCACCGCTCCCGAGCATACTACTCGTCAATGTCCAGTCTCTTGACAACAAGGTTGATGAAATTCGAGCAAGGGTAGCATTTCAGAGAGACATAAAAGACTTACGTTCTTTGATTCACAGAAACATAGCTCACTCGAGACACGCTATCGGAATCGGTACAGCCACCTGGTTTCTTCACGCTTTGCGCCGACAGAAACAAGCATCTTTCTGGTAAGAAGAGGGGTGGGGGGGTATGCCTTATGATTAACGAGACGTGGTGTGTGATCATAACAACATACAGGAAATCAAGTCCTTCTGTTCACCTGACTTGGAATTCCTCACAATCAAATGTCGACCACATTATCTACCAAGTGAATTATCTTCGATTATAATCACAGCCGCATATATTCCCCCCCAAGCAAACACATCGATGGCCCTGAACTAACTTTATTTGACTATGTAAACTGGAAACCACATATCCCGAGGCTGCATTCATTGTAGCTGGGGATTTTAACAAGGCTAATCTGAAAACAAGACTCCCTAAATTCTATCAGCATATCGATTGTGCTACCAAGGCTGGTAAAACCCTGGATCATTGTTATTCTAACTTCCGCGACGCATATAAGGCCCTCCCCCGCCCTCCTTTTGAAAAAGCTGTCCACGACTCAATTTTGTTGCTCCCAGCCTATAAACAGAGACTAAAACAGGAAGCTCTCACGCTCTGGTCTGTCAACGCTGGTCCGACCAATCTGATTCCACGCTTCAAGATTGCTTCGATCACGTGGATTGGGATATGTTCCGCATTGCGTCAAACAACGACATTGACGAATACGCTGATTCGGTGAGCAAGGTGATTAGCAAGTGCATTGGCGATGTCGTACCCACAGCAACTAATAAAACATTCCAAAACCACTAACCGTGGATTGATGGCAGCATTTGCGCAAAACTTAAAGTGCGAACCACTGCTTTTAACCAGGGTAAGGTGACCGGAAACATGACCAAATACAAACAGTGTAGCTATTCCCTCTGCAAGGCAATCAAACAAGCTAAGCATCAGTATAGAGACAAAGTAGAGTCGCAATTCAACGGCTAAATCACAAGAGGTATGTGGCAGGGTCAATCACGGATTACAAAAAGAAAACCAGCCCCGTCACGGACCAGGATGTCTTGCTCCCCGACAGACTAAACAACTTCTTTGCTCGCCTTGACGACAATACAGTGCCACTGACACAGCCCGCTAGCAAACACCTGCGGACTCTCCTTCACTGCAGCCAACGTGAGTAAAACATTTAAACGTGTTAACCCTCGCAAGGCTGCAGGCCCAGACGGCATCCCCAGCCGCATCCTCAGAGCATGCGCAGACCAGCTGGCTGGTGTGTTTACGGACATATTCAATCAATCCTTATCCCAGTCTGCTGTTCCCACATGCTTCAAGAGGGCCACCATTGTTCCTGTACCAAAGAAAGCTAAGGTAACTGAGCTAAATGACTACCGTCCCGTATCACTCACTTCCATCATCATGAAGTGCTTTGAGAGACTAGTCAAGGACCATATCACCTCCACCCTACCTGACACCCTAGACCCACTCCAATATGCTTACCGCCCCAATAGGTCCACAGACGACGCAATCGCAATCACACTGCCCTAACACATCTGGACAAGAGGAATACATACAGTGGGGAAAAAATATATTTAGTCAGCCACCAATTGTGCAAGTTCTCCCACTTGAAAAGATTAGAGAGGCCTGTAATTTTCATCATACATACACTTCAACTATGACAGACAAAATTAGGGGGAAAAAATCCAGAAAATCACATTGTAGATCATCAAGGACAACAACCACCCGAGCCACTGCCTGTTCACCCCGCTATCATCCAGAAGGCGAGGTCAGTACAGGTGCATCAAAGCAGGGACCGAGAGACTGATAAAACAGCTTCTATCTCAAGGCCATCAGACTGTTAAACAGCCACCACTAACATTGAGTGGCTGCTGCCAACATGTATGTAAAAAAAAAAAATGTATCACTAGCCACTTTAAACAATGCCACTTAATATAATGCTTACATACCCTACATTACTCATCTCATATGTATATACTGTACTCGATCCCATCTACTGCATCTTGCCTATGCCGTTCCATCACTCATTCATATATCTTTATGTACATATTCTTCATCCCTTTACACTTGTGTGTATAAGGTAGTTGTTGTGAAATTGTTAGGTTAGATTACTCGTTGGTTATTACTGCATTGTTGGAACTAGAAGCCCAAACATTTCGCTACACTCGCATTAACATCTGCTAACCATGTGTATGTGACAAATAAAATTTGATTTGATAAACACATTTGATCATTATCTGTTCTATCAATTAAATATATATTTTTTAACCCCCCTTTTCTCCCCAATTTCGATCTGGTCTCATCGCTGCAACTCCCCAAAAGGCTCGGGAGGCGAAGGTTGAGTCATGCATCCTCTGAAACATAACCCGCCAAACTGCGCTTCTTAACACCAGCCCACTTAACCCAGAAGCCAGCCACACCAACGCGTCACAGGATACACCGTCTGAGGTCAGCCTGCAGGAGCCCGGCCCGCCACCAAGAGTCGCTAGAGCGCGATGAGAAAAGTAAACCCCCCCACCGTCAAACCCTCCCCTAACTCGGGCAACGCTGGGCCAATTGTGAGCAACCCTATGGGATTCCCGATCACAGACGGTTGTGACACTCGGGAGGCCCTCTACTCTCATTTTAATTCCAAGTGCTTTTCAAGTACCAACTTGACAAAATGTCAGATTTTCAATGTTTTCCAGTACTTGAATTTCAGAGTACCAAATTCAAGTACTTTAAGCACCTTGTGAGAACCCTGAAGATCACAGGTAGAGACATTTGATATCAGGAATGCCAATCTGTAAATCTGCTATATTTTGCTTGTCTTACTGGATTTGGTTGCTATGTGCAATGCTAGTGATTAGCCAATGACCAGTTCATTCCATAGCTTATTCTGTGCAGCTGATTTTAAAAGGTACACAATGGCTCATACCTCCAGTCTGTGCATCAAAACGCTTGGTAGCGATGGCATCGATCTCATCGATGAAGATGATGGCGGGTGCGTTTTCCTTGGCCAGCCGGAAGACGTCACGCACCATGCGGGGGCCCTCGCCCAGGTACTTCTGCACAAACTCGGAGCCTACCACGCGGATGAACGCCGCTGAGAGAGAGAGAGACCAAGATATCAAATCAAATGCATTGGTCAATAACCAAATACTGATATGGTAACATGACAATTTTTTGCTAACAAAAAAATGATTGTCTAATCACCTGTGCATCCTATAGATAATGGTGAACATGGTGAATGGCCTACCTGTTGTGTGGTGAGCCACAGCCTTGGCTAGCATGGTCTTCCCACAGCCAGGAGGCCCATACATCAGAACTCCCCTGGGCGGGTCAATGCCAATCTGTTTGTAAAGCTCAAAGTGTGTGAGTGGAAGCTCCACTGCTTCCCTCACTTCCTGCTTCTGGATATCCATCCCTCCAATGTCAGCATACATCACATCCGGCTTTTGGTCTGCACGGAGAGATACAGGAAAATGGTATCAATGAGTGGACTATGCATGTAATGTATGTAAGCACGCATGAATGCTTGTTTGTTCCACTCATGACTGTGCAATATATATTACAAAGGGATATGTATACCAGGGGGTAGAACAGTGTGCATGTGTACCTGATGTGAGCATCATGATGCTGCTGTCAGCCTCTGGGGGGAGCACATCCACCAGGGCATTGCTGTGCTTGTGCAGGGCCACTGACGCATTGGGCTTCAGCAGCTCTCTGTCGATGGTGCTTAGGATACGCACATAGTAGTTTGAGCCTGAGTCAAGGAGAAAAGGGGGTGACAGAGACAGAGAAAGAAAAGGGGGTGGACAGAGACAGAAAAGGGGGTGGACAGAGAGAAGCAGAGAAAGAGGGTGGCACAGGGAAAGAGGGGGAAATGTCATTAGTGAATATTAGAGCCACATATTTAGCATTACAGTAAGAATGAGGCATTGGTGTTACTGTGCAAAATATGGGTGCTTATGGGTGTGGCTATTAGAGAATAAACAATATGGATTTTTTTAGGGGTCAAATACCAATATTTTAGGCAGATATACAATATCATAAAATTTCCCAGACAGCCATGTATGCAATAATGCATCAATTTTAAAACCGACTAATAAATTCAACCTTGTTTTTAACCAAACTAAATAACATAATGGTAATTATATTTGAATGGTAAATGAAGATGTCATAGGCATACTCACAATACAGGTGAATCCATATTCAATAGGAGTGTGTGCATGCATTGAGTTTTTGAGCTTGTTTTGGCTGGTCAGTAGAGTCTTTGACGCTAAAGATGACACTTTGTTTGCACTTAATTTTGGACTTAAGAGTATATTAGCCAACTGATCAACAGCATTCGCATGAAAGTACCACGCCTGTATGGAATGACATCATATAGGCACTACTGTTAGTTTGATAAAATAAAATAACATATTTCATGCAAATGGGACTAAGAAAACATGATTTGTGATCACTGATGTTTACGAACCTAGAAGTTGTTATTTTCTGGGATCGGGAGAAAAGTATTCTCTCCAAAGAACTCAGGACGAAATTTGAAACAACTCAATTGGCTATTCTAGCTATCTGTCAAAAAATGGGTGGGTTATAACGTGATTCTACTGCTACATTTGGATAGAGCGAGGCTGTAACTCCGCTCCCTTTCACATCTCTCATATCACTTGCTGCTGTTTACTGCTACTATGATAAATACACTGTTGGTCCCACGTATCATCAGCTGAAATAAAAGACCCCAGAAATGTTCCATATGCACAAAAAGTTATTTCTCTCAAAAGTATGCACAAATTTGTTTACATCCCTGTTAGTGAGCATTTATCTTTTGTCAAGATCAAACCTGACTGGTGTGGAATATCAATAATCTGATTATACAGCTGTCTCAAATTGAGGGAGGGGGAAATTGGCATGCTGACAGCAGGAATGTCCACAAGAGCTGTTTCCAGATAATTTAATGTTAATATCTCTACAATAAGCCACCTTGAATGCTATTTTTGAGAATTTGGCAGTACGTCCAACCGGCGTCACAAACTCAGACCCCGTGTAACCATGCCAGCCTAGGACCTCCACATCCAGCTTCATCACCTGCGTGATTGTCTGAGACCAGCCACCCGGATAGCTGATGAAACCGTGGGTTTACACAACTGAAGAATTTCTGCACAAACTGCCAGACAACCGTCTCAGGGAAGCGCATCTGCAATTTTGGTCACCGTGTCAATTAATCTGTTTCTCAATACTGCACCTTTCTGTTAGAGGATGAGCAAGCTTGCCGCTGCTGCTGCTGATTTTCCCAGTTAGACATTCATCAGCATTGTGCAGTGCTCGTGGCTCAGGCAGTGAATGGCGGCTGGCATAGCAGCAGTATTGCTATGCAGCGGGACTATCAGCAAAACCGATAGAGAAGGGCCGATAGACTAGAAAAGTGCCAATAAAAGGGCCAATAATCGGACCGATATATCGACTCGGACTCAAGTCTCCAGTCTCTGGAGGCAACAACCAGAGGCTTACCTACACAATCTATGTGAGGTCAGACAAGAGTAAAAATACTGTACCTGTGGTGGAGCCCACGATGGCTGTGTTTTGGTCCACAGCCTCCAGGAACTGGCCGATGACCAGGGGGATACTCTGTATCCTCTTCACCTCCTCCTGGGCGTGGAGGAACTCCTTCTTCAGGTTCTTCTGTTCATCTTTGATATACTCCTCCTGCACCTCCAGAAACTCTAGCTCCTGCTGCAGCTTCTACAATAGTAAAGGAGAGGGTGGGAAGTGTCATGGAGAATGTATGTTTGTTGAATCATGGTGAACCAATTTTTAAAATCATATTAGTCCAGTGCTAGCCTCTACACTGGCTTCCTGTTAAGGCAAGGGCTGATTTCAAGGTTTTACTAACTTACAAAGCAATACATTGGGTGCTCCTACCTATCTTTCCGATTTGGTCCTACCGTACATACCTACAGGTACGCTATGGTCACAAGATGCAGGCCTCCTTATTGTCCCTAGAATTTCTAAGCAAATAAGAGCTGGAGGCAGGGATTTCTCCTATAGAGCTCAATTTTTATGGAATGGTCTGCTTAGCCATGTGAGAAACGCAGACTTGGTCTCAACCTTTAAGTCTTTATTGAAGACTCATCTCTTCAGTAGGTCCTGTGATTGAGTGTAGTCTGACTCAGAACAGACTATGGGAGGCACACAGTACTACATAGAGCCATGACTACACGAAACTCTATTCCACATCAAGTAACTGACGCAAGCAGTAAACTTAGATTTTAAAAACATCTTATGGAACAGCAGGGACTGTGAAGCAACAACCATTGGCATAGGCACATGCATACACACACGATACAATACACATGGATTTAGTACTGTAGATATAGTGGAGTAGGGGCCTGCAGGCACACAGTGTGTTGTGAAATCTGTGAATGTATTGTACATTTTTAAAAATTGTATAAACTGCCTTAAACCCTATTACGGGGGCTGAGGCACTGGCTTACTGGTGCTCTTCCATGCCGTCCCTAGGAGGGGTGCGTCACTTGAGTCACTAACGTGATCTTCGTGTCTGGGTCGGCGACCCCTCGAGGTTCGTGCCGTGAGGGAGATCTTTGTGGACTATACTCGTCCTTGTCTCAGGATAGTAAGTTGGTGGTTTGAAGATCTCTCTAGTGGTGTGGGGGCTGTGCTTTGGGAAAGTGGGTGGGGTTATATCCTTCCTGGTTGGCCCTGTCCGGGGGTATCGTCGGACGGGGCCACAGTGTCTCCCGACCCGTCCTGTCTTAGTCTCCAGTATTTATGCTGCAATAGTTTGTGTCGGGGGCCAGTCCGTATATCTGCAGTATTTCTCCCGTCTTATCCAGTGTCCTGTGTGAATTGAGTATGTATGCGCTCTCTCTCTCTCTGACTTGAGCCCTAGGTCCATGCCTCAGGACTCCTTGCTGTCCCCAGTCCACCTGGTCGTGCTGCTGCTCCAGTTTCAACTGTTCCGCCTATGGAACCCTGACCTGTTCACCGGACGTGCTGTTTTCAACTCTCTCTCTACCGCACCTGTCTGTCTCAAACTCTGAATGATCGGCTATGAAATGCCAATTGACATTTACTCCTGAGGTGCTGACATGTTGCACCCTGTACAACCACTGTGATTATTATTTGACCCTGCTGGTCATCTATGAACGTTTGAACATCTTGGCCATGTACTGTTACAATCTCCACCAGGCACAGCCAGAAGAGGGCTGGCCACCCCTCAGAGCATGGTTCCTCTAGGTTTCTTCCTAGGTTCCTGCCTTTCTATGGTGTTTTTCTGAGCCACTGTACTTCTACATCTGCATTGCTTGCTGTTTGGGGTTTTAGACTGGGTTTCTGTATAGCACTTTGTGACATCTGCCTATGTAAAAAGGGCTTTATAAATACATTTGATTGAATTAGTGCTTTCAGAAAGTATTCATATCCTTAGACTTATTCCACATTTTGTCTGAATTCAAAATGGATTAAATGTTTTTTCTCAATTACAGCTGTCAGTCTTTCTGTGTTAGTCTCTAAAAGCTTTCCACACCTAGATTGTGCAACATTTGCCATTTTTTATTTCTTTTTTATTCTTCAAGCTCTGTCAAATCATTGCTAGACAACCGTTTCAGGTCTTGCCATATATTTAAGTCAAAACTGTAACTTGGACACTCAGGAACATTCACCGTCTTCTTGGTAAGCAACTCCAGTGTAGATTTGGCCTTGTGTTTTAGGTTATTGTCCTGCTGAAAGGTGAATTAATCTCCCAGTATCTAGTGGAAAATAGATTGAACCATGTTTCCTCTAGGAGTTTGCCTGTGTTTAGCTTCATTCCATGTATTTTTTATCCTGAAAAACTCCCCAGTCCTTCACGATTACAAGCATACCCATAACATGATGCAGCCATCATTATACTTGAAAATACAGAGTGGTAATGTGTTGTATTTCCCCTAAACATACATTTGTTTTCAGGAATAAGGTAATTGATTTGTCACATTTTTGCAGTATTACTTCAATGCCTTGTTGCAAACAGGATGCTTGTGTGTGAGGTACAGAGATGAGGTTGTCATTCAGAATTCCTGATAAACACCATTATTGCAGAGTGAGAGTCCATGCAACTTATTTAACTTAAGCACATTTTTACTTCAAAACTTATTTAGGCTTGCCATAACATAGGGGTTGAATACATGACTCAATACATTTCAGCTTTTCATTTTTTATTAATTTGTTTAAAAAACTCAAAATATAATTACACTGACATAACGGGGTATTGGGTGTAGAAGTTATATTTAATACATTTTAAATTCAGGCTGTAAAAACAAAATGTGGAAAAAGTAAAGGGGTGTGAATACTTTCTCTAGGCACTGAAATAGTTAACATCTTTACTGTGTTTGAAGAAATCACAGAAAGGGCCTGTATGATGTCAAGTGCTTTTCTTGTTGTGCTGACATAAATAGACCTCAACAGTCAAGCATAGACAGAAGCTGTTCCCAGTACAGACCTTATATCTGCTGTAAAGGTCTTCAAGATCTTCTGGTTCTGGGGCCAAGAAAGAAAGCCCCGTCTGGGGTCGTGAGTTCAGCATGACAGGCACTTCGTCCTGTGTAGACATAAGACAACAAAAGCATTTACACAAATTCGACGTTGTAAGCATAACCCCAAACATGTGAAAACGCTGTAGCAAATGTTAACTACTAGCTAACTGTTTGTGGTGTTAGCTAGCTTGTTAATTTACTTGCCTAATGATGGGTGAAAGATGACCAATAGAAAAAGTGAGAGGAACGGATTGGAAGATATTTCAATCCACACAATTGTTTCAGTGCTGTTCCGTAAAGGATAAGTATGTTGCCGCGGTAGGTAACGTTAGCTATTCATGTTGTGAGTGTAGTATTGGTACGCTTGAAGCTACAACAAACAAAATAACACAAGTCAACGGCCGGCAGCTAAGGTTAGTTAGCTAAGTTAACAAATCAGATAACAACCGAATGTAGAACTAGCGAAGTAGTTAAATAGCTAGCGCGGTACATTAGATTGGATATGACAGAGCCTATTGTAATGTTAACGTTAGCCTTTTCTAAATGCCTTATTATTAATTATTAGCCAAGGCAGATGTCAGCTAACGTAGCTACACCAAAATACAAACGTTTAGCTAACTGGCTAAAGTTGCCTAGCCTGCCAGTTGAGATAGCATGTTAGCTTACATGACAGAGCATTTCAGTGCTGTGAATGAATTGGCACGTTTAGTTGGATGACGGACGAATTAAATGTTTTCAGAGAACACATTAAATTAAAGATAGTACGTTTTAAGTTGTCTGTACTTTTTACAGTTTTGTATAACCAAAAACAACGGTAAAAATGTACACAGTCAAAATGAATCATACCTGAATTTTTTCAACAGTTACTCCAATGTCCTCCATGTTAAATTCCCTATCATGCGACGTACTGACGTTCTACGTGAGGACCCAAGCGACATTTGTGGGATTCATGGGTAATGAAGTTTCTGTGGACAAGCATTATCAACAAATGCAAATGAATTGAGAGATTGCTCCACAAATACAATGATTTGTGTTCTTCGGAGTAATTTGTTTTCTAAACATTATAGTAAGCAAACACCCTCACATCACTATGAATAAGATGAATAGTAATGATAGATGTGATGGACAGCAGGTGAATGACTGCTCACGCTCTCTTTAGCAGAATCCTAGTTTTATGTACAGAACAGTTTGGCAAATTATGTTGACAGTGACGTTCAATAGGTTAGGTGAGGTTTGTGTATTTCCTGACAGTTAGCTGGAAGCTATAATAGGCTGTATGACTCTACTGCTGCTGCATAGTCTGTTTGCACCTTTCCTCTGTTGCATTGCTTTTCATTTTTGTCTTGTATTAAATCTGTCCACAGATGGAAAAAAATGATTTATACCAAATCTATCACAACGACATTCAGTTGTTTTCGATGGATCACTGTCCCCCATAGGCTAAGCTTCCCATAAAGGCAATTAAATTAAAATTGCCAAAATTATATAGCCTAATTAGCCTACTCCTGTCTATACAGAAACAAATAAAATACTTCTAAATAGGCTACTACACCAGAAAGCATGATTTGGCCACAGAGGGTCATTAGCTTCTTTGAAATAAATAAGATGTGGATTGTTTTAAATCGCATTTCCTACAGTCGGAAAGGCCCTGAATTAGTCTTTTAGTTATCAAAATGTATTGCGCAAACAGTATACTCTAAACAGCGGTACTAAACTATTACCCTACGAGGTCCAGAGATGGGTTTGAGGGCTCTAAAATGAAAAGGTTCCTGGAGGCACCTTTAGGGGTTCATCAGATTGCAACACCAGTGGAACCTTTTCCCTGAGGAACCTTTTAAAAAGGTTCCTTAAAGAACCTTCTCGGAATGTAGGGATTTAAGGTGTGTTGTGGAAATTTAACACAGGGGACACTGAGGCTATTTTAAAGAATTACTTATTATCAGCAAGCTTGAGAGGTTCCAACAAACTTAATGCAACAAGTCTGCCAGGAACTCTGTCGGGGCAGTCCCATGAGTTTGCTTATATACTTGCTTACAGAGACAAGTTATATTTGTATGATTTACATTACTCATGATTAATTCATCATTAACTTTTGGTTTATGCATGTGACTGACCAATACCTCACAAGGCTTATTCTCTCTAAGCTGAGACCTTGAAACTGAAACATCCCTTTTGGTTATCAAAACAATGTTCTAGGCGTACTGCCGAGCTGCATTATACTGATAGTGAGGATTCCTCCCAGGCAAGCTCAATCATTCACTTGCATGAACCCAGTCAAATTGGTTATTCGAAAAGCACAAACATAAAATGTTCCTTCATGGGTTCCTGTCCAATGTATTCTATTATAAATAATAGTAATATTAACAATAATAATAATAATACAAATAAAGATTGGGTAGGAAACTTGTAAAGTCACAAATTAATTGTATTAACATTTAAAGTCACAGAAATCCAAACATGCAATCAATAAATAAAGTACAATGTCAACCATTGGCAAATATTCATATTTGATGTGTATCGACAACAAGATAGGTATTAAAAATACAGACTGTATTAAAAATAAAATAATAATTATTGTCATCAACTATATCAAAAGACCACATCTTACTGATAAAAATTGTATGTTTTGATACAGTCAGCCAGTTGGGGAGTAATGGTCAGACAGTCAGGGTTGGGGAATAAGGGATTACACAGAGCACAGAGTAATATAGTGCTTCTTCGTCAACAAAGCCAAAGCTTGGCTTCTCCTCTTGGCCTTTCGGCCTCAATTTCCCCACAGGATGAAGCCAACCGTCTCCACACGCTCCACCCGCTAAAGCCAGACCCAGAAAAGTCAGAGTGATCCTCGACATGCCAAACCCATCTGATGTCTCATCGGCTTTGCAAACTATCTTGCAAAGTTCATGCCACACCTATCAGCAGTCTGGGAGCCTCTGCACCGGGTGCTGGACAAAGACACACCATGGCACTGGTTACTCAAACACAAGGCCGCAATGCAGGAGATGAAATCTCTGACTTCATCCATGCCAGTGTTGCGCTACTATGACGTCACAAAGCCTGTCACAATCCAAAGCGACTCCAGCCAAAGGGGACTTGGATGCTGCCTTGTGCACGAAGACCAGCCCGTTGCATTTGCCCTGAGAGCGCTCACTCCCACGAACAAAATTATGCACAAATTGAGAAAGAGTGCCTCAGCATCGTATTCTCCTGCCAGCGCTTCCATCACTATTATATGGTCGAGAACTGGTCACAGCTGAAACTGACCACAAACCACTCATTACTATATTCAGTAAACCTCTGCACAACGCGCCCAAGGGGCATCAAAGCATGCTCTTGACTCTGCAAAACTACAGCCTGAAGGTCATCTACAAGCCAGGACCAGAGATGTACATCAGCGACACACTGAGCAGGGCAACAGCACAATGTACAGGCAGAGGCACTGCCTATCAGTGGCATGCCATCTGTTCGCTACAACAGATCAATCAGGCAGACTACTTAAACGTCACAGATCACCACCTAGCCCAGATCAGGCAACACACTGACAAGGACAAACACCTACAGTCACTGAAGTCCATGGCTCTGGCAGGTTGGCCATACCTGGAAGAGGGGACACCTTTCACAGTGAGAGAATACTGGACCATTTGAGATGAGATCAGCGTGCAAAAGGGTATCTTGTTCAGAGGTCAGAAGGTCATTATTCCCAAATCACTACGTCCAGAGATGCTTACCCACATACACTCCAGTCACATTGGAGGTGACGCATGCTACCGCCAGGCACGTGAAAGATTATACTGGCCAAACATGCAAGCCGAAATTAAAGACTTTGTCAGCAGCTGTACCACATGCAACGAGCATGATCATGAATAGCAAAAAGAAACCATGATGTCACACGAACTGCCCACAAGGGCCTGGCAAATCGTCAGCATGGACTTATTCAGCCACAGACAAAATGACTATCTTCTCATTGTTGATCACAACTCTGACTTTTGGGAAAATTAACTGCTCCCTGACTTGTCTGCAGAGATGGTCATAAAGCGCTGCAAGGCGCAGTTTGCAAGGCAAGGTCAGCCTGACAAGGTCATCACGGACAATGGCCCACAATTCACTGCACAGTTCAAGCGTTTGGTCTCAGAATGGGAGTTTGACCACGTGACCTCCTCATCAAGACACCCAAAAGCAAATGGCAAGGCAGAGTCAGCTGTCAAGATTGCAAAAAACCTGTCAGGCAGGGCCTTGCGTGACAGCAACAACCCATGGAAAGCGATCGTACAGTGGAGGAACACACCCACCAAAAACATGGACAGCAGCCCAGCACTACGTCTTCTGTCCCGGCATATGAAGCCTGCCATCCCCGTAGCTAACAAGCTACTTGAGCCCTGCGTCATTGTTGGTGTCACGGACGAACTGCGTCACAGAAAGCAGCTCGCTACGTGTTTCTACGACAAGACTGCTTGAGACCTACCAGAGCTAGAGGTGGGTGACACGATAAGGATGAAACCGCTGCCGGGAGACCACACAGGACTTTGGAGGCTGGGCACGTGCCTACAGAGAGTTGCACCACGTTCTTACTTGGTGGATGTTGGTGGCCCCCTCTATCGTCACAATCGGGTGGATCTATGCGTAGTAGAGCAGACAAACCAGAACACATCATAACACTCACCTAGATAAGCTGGATCACAGTCCAGGCCTAAGGGTAAGGGGTGCAGAATTGAGACAAAAAGAGGAAGATGACAACTGAGGTAAAAATAAAATGTCATGCTTTTTCAACTGTTATGACTGTTAAGAACTTAATGTTATGAAGATACTTGTTTTATTTTTCAAACACATAAACCATAAAAAAGACAACAGACAAACACACACAAACATCAATGATGTCACACATGCTCAGACCCACATGTTCCCACTGCTTCAATTTCCAGTGCTTGTAAGACTCTATACCATATGACCTCAAATTGCAGTATTCTATTTCTCTCCGTAGCCCATATTTTTTTTCATATTGAAAAAATAATGCATTTTATTTTATTTACAGTTTTTAAGCAAACTTTTTTTCAAAATTATTGACGAGAAAAGTACAGCCCAACCCATTGGGTATCTCAGCGCACCGTCATATACCATGTCTAGAAATATGCGCATAGACGTATTAAAAGTACATTTATATTGTAAACCTTCTGACAGCCAACTTTCTAATTTCGCCCTTAACTTTTGGACTTTATAGCACCCCCACAAGTCGCAGTTAGTTTTACACTTACATCATGACGCTATGGATTTAGGGATTTTTTGTTGTTGTCATGTATAATAAATTATTTACATTACTTTATCCTGGATTAAGGGTACGTTTTTGTTAACTGTAATTTGTTTATTATGTTCCAACACTCCCTCCATCTTGTGCCAATATCAGTTATTTTTAGGTCTTAGTTCCAATATTTCATATTTTTTCTAAAAGATTGTCAGTTATATAGGCTTTCTGCGGCAGGGTAGCCTAGTGGTTGGACTAGTAACCGAAACATTGCAAGTTCAAATTCCCGAGTGCAAATCTGTCGTTCTGCCCCTGAACAGGCAGTTAACCCACTGTTCCTAGGCCGTCATTGAAAATAAGAATTAGCTCTTAACTGACTTGCCTAGTTAAATAAAGGTTAAAAAAATAATTTAAAAAAGGTTTTGTATATCTTACCTATTATATGAATCCCTCAACATTGTTCTGATGTCCAAAATATTTAAGTTTGAAATGTCGGTATAGAAGACTTTTAAATTGCATGTATTTGAAAATGTCTACATTATTAGTCAGTCCAAAATTGCTTTTTAATTCTGTCATGAGAGAGAATAAAGTAGACGGCACACGTCAAACGTATGATTTATGACCCTATGTCAGGATGACGTGTGCATGCCCATATCTGGGCATCCGGTCAGGACATCCTGTTCCTGTTCCATATTTGGGCATCTGGTCGCGACATCCTGTTCCTGTTCTCACGCCTTAGAGGGTTTCTGAAATTATGTATATATTGTATCTATTCAATTGAAGTAGTCATGATGATTGATGTATAGGGACCTATTTGAACTGGGAGGGTCTGTGTTTGAACATTTCAAAGAGTATGGCCCCCACACCCCCTACTTTATTGCCCTTAGGGTTGTGTGTGTGTGTGTGTGTGTGTGTGTGTGTGTGTGTGTGTGTGTGTGTGTGTGTGTGTGTGTGTGTGTGTGTGTGTGTGTGTGTGTGTGTGTGTGTGTGTGTGTGTGTGTGTGTGTGTGTGTGTGTGTGTGTGTGTGGTGTGTGTGTGTGTTAGAAACAAGGTCCCTTCACATTGTGTATATTTCATGCTTTCAACAACAATAAAACAGCCATCTAATTAATGTTTCTCGGCCTAACACACTGTTGAGTTTCCTATTTAGTTCTCTTTATATGTACATGCACCGAGCTTCCAGGTGGCTCCAGCCTATGGATAAATGCTGTGGGATAAATCAGGTGTTTCTAGGTGGGCTAACAGCCATCTAAATAATGTTTCTCGGCCTAACACACTGTTGAGTTTCCTATTTAGTTCTCTTTATATGTACATGCACCGAGCTTCCAGGTGGCTCCAGCCTATGGATAAATGCTGTGGGATAAATCAGGTGTTTCTAGGTGGGCTTAAACAAATCTACAGTGAAACAAAAGTGTACACTTTACACACGTTTATTGACTTTTAAAAAGACCACAGTAACATGACATATATAGTGGAGATGCATGCTACAAAAATCTGCTAGTGGATATTCAATGTACAACAGTAGTCTTCTGTAACAAGCAATACGTGTTAAATATGTGTCACAGTCAATCATGACAGCCTCTTAATGAAAGGCCTTTACTTATGACTTAAACAGATTCATTTTCTACCCAGTTTATTAATTAATGCTGTGGGCATACCCAGGATTTACATGCCGGACGGATTATCTACCCATGGAGTGAAAATTTATGGAGTTTTGATGGAGCGTCTTTGCGATTGTGAATTGGAAACGGATAATAGTCAGGGCTAACCAGCCCCTTTATCTGTAAGAAAGGAATAGTAAAAAGGTTTAGTTATAACGTGTTTTAAACTGTATGTACTAAATATTGTGAATTAAATAAAATGGTTTTAAAATTGTATCTCACCCCTTAATGAACGGGAAGCTCTCGTTTTCACTCTCACCCCGGTCTGTCACGAAGAAAAAGACTTACGGAAAAGCCATGTGCGGGTGCGCGGGTGTGCCTGTGCCCCGCCAGGAGGTGTGTGTGTTTCAAAAACAAAAGGGGTGGGGTGGGGGGGGTGTCTCTGTAGGGATCGTTTGAAACTAAGGTTTGCACTATCATGCATACAGTATGTCTGGATATCTGCCTACCCCCGTCAAAACACTTTTTATATTCAGCTTCTTAATGAACTAACTCATAAATATGTTTTAAGTCAGCTTAATGTATATACTAGTACAACATACTAGGTACATACACTTCAATCATTAGAATAATTTTCGTACACTCGAGAAAACAACACATACATATACAGTACATAATATAAATGTGTGTGTTGTGCAAAGTAGTATTTATTCTCAGTCCACAGAATGGAACACCTATCATTGAACCATGATAACGTGAGTTACCAATGATATACACTATTAGTTTCTGGGAAATACATCCTTGTTCCTATCGCTTCTAGCATATTTATTTTGACCCCATTTATGAAAGCTCACCCTTCCAGAAAAACATAAGTTTGTTCCCCCACAACGTAGACCAGGTATAACAATCACATATGTGTGGATTATGTCTGGATTTAGGACTAGCAGAGCATACCTATAAAGCAAAAAACACTGGGGATGACAGTTGAGAAAATGTTGCATACACATTTTTTAGTATCTCAATATTGTGTTATATGTTGGAAGGTCTAATAAACAAATATATTGTATACATTAATAATATTATTTTGTCAGAAATTCAAGCCGTGGCCTCCTGGGTGGCACAGTGGGTAAGGACGCTGTACTGCAGCTCCAGCTGTGCCACCAGAGACTCTGGGTCCATGGGGCGACGCACAATTGACCTAGCGTCGTCCGGGTTAGGGAGGGTTTGGCCAGTAGGGATGTCCTTGTCTCATCGCGCACTAGCGACTCCTGTGGCGGGCAGGGCACAGTGCGTGCTAAACCAAGGGTGCCAGGTGACGGTGTTTCCTCGGACACATTGGTGCGGCTGGCTTCCGGGTTTGATGCGTGCTGTGTTAAGAAGCAGTGCGGCTTGGTTGGGTTGTGTATCGGAGGATGCATGACTTTCAACCTTCGTCTCTCCCCAGCCAGTAAGGGAGTTGTAGCGATGAGACAAGATAGTAATTACTAAATGTAACAAACTTCGTCTGTTGTTTGTAGAGAGTCAGACCGAAATGCAGCGTGTAGGTTACTCATGACTTTTTAATGAAGAAAATGCTGTACATGAAATAACTGAAAATACAAAAACAACAAACGAGTGAAACTAATTACAGCCTATCTGGTGACTAACACAGAGACAGGTACAATCACCCACGAAATACAACGCGCACTCAAGCTACCTAAATACGGTTCCCAATCCGAGACAACTAGAATCAGCTGACTCCAATTAGGAATCGCCTCAGGCAGCCAAGCCTAACTAGACACACCCCTACTAATACACACTCCCAATTAATACAAACCCCAATACAACATATAAACCCATGTCACACCCTGGCCTACCCAAACATATAACAAAAACACAAGATACAATGACCAAGGCGTGACAGAACCCCCCCCCCCCCTAAGGTGCGGACTCCGGGACGCACCTCAAGAGCATAGGGAGGGTCCGGGTGGGCGTCTGTCCATGGTGGCGGTTCTGGCTCGGGACGTGGACCCCACTCCATAAATGTCCTAGTTCCTCCCCTTCGCGTCCTAGGATAATCCACCTTCTCCACCGACCATGGCCTAATAGTCCTCACCCTGATCCCCACATAACTGAGGGGCAGCTCGGGACCGAGGGGCAGCTCGGGACAGAGGGGCAGCTCGGGACAGAGGGGCAGCTCGGGACAGAGGGGCAGCTCGGGACAGAGGGGCAGCTCGGGACAGAGGGGCAGCTCGGGACAGAGGAACAGCTCGGGACAGAGGGGCAGCTCAGGACAGAGGGGCAGCTCAGGATAGAGGGGCATCTCAGGACAGCAGGGCAGCTCAGGACAGAGGGGCATCTCAGGACAGAGGGGCAGCCCGGGACAGAGGAGCAGCCCGGGACCGAAGCAGCCCGGTACTGAGGGGAAGCCCGGTACTGAGAGGGAGCCCAGTACAGAGAGGAAGCCTAGTACTGAGAGGAAGCTCAGTACAGAGAGGGAGCCCAGTACAGAGAGGAAGCCTAGTACTGAAAGGAAGCTCAGTACTGAGAGGAAGCTCAGGCAGGTAGTAGGCTCCGGTAAATCCTGGCTGGCTGGTGGACCTGGATGATTCAGGTTGTCTGGCCGATCTAGAAGATCTTGGCAGACTGGCACTTCTGTCGGATCCTGGCAGACTGGCACTTCTGGTGGATCCTGGCAGACTGGTGACGCTGGGCCGACTGGCGGCGCTGGGCAGACAGGAGACTCCGGCAACGCAGGAGAGGAGAAAGGCTCTGGCTGTGCTGAACAGGCGGGAGACTCCAACAGCGCAGGAGAGGAGAAAAGCTCTGGCTGCGCTAAACATGCGAGGCGCACTGGACGCGCTGGGCCGACTGGGAGCACTGGTGGCGCTGGACAGACAGGAGACTCCGGCAGCGCAAGAGAGGAGAAAGGCTCTGGCTGTGCTAAACAGGCTGGAGACTCCGATAGCACAGGTGGGGAGAAAAGCACTGGCTGTGCTGAACAGGCGAGGCGCACTGGAGGCCTGGTGCGTGGTGCTGGAACTGGTGGTACTGGCGCGAGGACACGCACAGGAAGCCTGGTGCGGGGAGCTGCTACCGGAGGACTGGTGTGTGGAGGTGGCACAGGATGGGCTAGACCGTGAAGACGTACTGGAGATCTTGAGAGCAGTGTAGGCACAGGACGTGCAAGGCTAGGGATGTGCACAGGAGGCCTGGTGCGTGAGGCTGGCACCAACTTCACCAGCTGACTAACACGCACCTCAGGTTGAGTATAGAGCGCTAACTCAGGTGCTATTAAATCCCCGACACGATCCGTCGGATGAATATTATATCTATAGCACCAAGCTAGCAACTCCCTCATTACTCTCCACTCCACTTTCCCCATTAACTCCTTCACAGTCTCTGCTTCGCTCACCTCTAACACTGCCTCTGGTTCAGGTCTCCTCCTTGACTCCTCACGATGAACAAGGAGAGTTGGCTCAGGTTTATCTCCTGACTCAGCCATACTCTCCCTAAGCCCCCCCCCCAATAATTTTTTTGGGGTGACTTTCCGGTTTCCAACCGCGTCCCCGTTTCCTTTTCGATTCCATACGTGTATAGCCCTCTTCGCATTGCTGTAGGGAATCCCAGGCGGGCTCCTGCACTCGCTCTGGGTCAGCCGCCCACCTGTCGATTTCTTATAATCCCTGCTTCTGCCGTCCATAACGTGCAGTTCACACGCTGCTCGGTCTGTGAATGGTGGTGGGTGATTCTGTAACGAACTTAGTCTGTTGTTTGTAGAGAGTCAGACCGAAATGCAGCGTGTAGGTTACTCATGACTTTTTAATGAAGAAAATGCTGTACATTAAACAACTGAAAATACAAAAACAACAAACGAGTGAAACTAATTACAGCCTATCTGGTGACTAACACAGAGACAGGTACAATCACCCACGAAATACAACGTGCACTCAAGCTACCTAAATACGGTTCCCAATCCGAGACAACTAGAATCAGCTGACTCCAATTAGGAATCGCCTCAGGCAGCCAAGCCTAACTAGACACACCCCTACTAATACACACTCCCAATTAATACAAACCCCAATACGAAATACAACATATAAACCCATGTCACACCCTGGCCTACCCAAACATATAACAAAAACACAAGATACAATGACCAAGGCGTGACACTAAACAATTGGATTCCATGAGATTGGGGAGAAAAAGGGGTAAAAAAAACATTTTTAAAAAAAAAGACATTCAAGCCGTTGATACAGTTATGTACTCTATCGCCCACACTGCTGATCGTGCTCTATCTGAACTACATTATGCTTTCATTATTTTGCATCAAATCTTTATTGACCTTAAGTATCTGTTGTTTTCTCGAGTGTACGAAAATGATTCTAATGATTGAAGTGTATGTACCTAGTATGTTGTACTAGTACATATGTTAAGCTGACTTTAAAAAACACATACTTATGAGTTAGTTCATTAAGAAGCTGAATATAAAAAGTGTGGCTTCTTACATAGACATGGGTCAGGCCTCTTGCTCAATAGCACAAAGCAGATCATTCAATCTATGTTCTTACTGGTTCTAGACTATGTTGAAATAATCTAAATGAACGCAGCGACCACTTCATTAAAAACTATAGATGCATTTGACCGTAGACCATTTTGTTTTATAATAGGTACATGTTCAGTACACATCCCTGCATTCTATATTATAAAGTAGGCTGTCGGTCTTTGAGGTCACTTAGGTCAATTTGTTGCTCTCTTTGCCTTTATACATCTCATTGACCTACTGTAAACTCCCTCAGTTGTAAACATCTACAATAATCAGTAGACATACGCATCAGAGTATACCCAGTGTTGGAGTTTGTACAGAGTTGGGTAAATCAGCTCTTTGCCCCCCCCCCCCTAATAATAATCCCTATCTAATAATCTCCAAGCTGCTCTAAACGTTGATGTTTTGGTGTCTCTAGGTTAATCTCTTGACTGTTGAATGAGGCCTGTTACAACTTTCTTACAAAACCTTTAAAGGGAGTTTGTGAAACCATTCAGTCATGGATGTATGTAAAACATGTTTAACACGTATTGCAGATTACAGAAGACTCCTGATGTACTATGAATCACCACTCATCCCTGTTAGATCTTGATGTGTTGGTTCTCTATGTATGTACATGTTAATAATCCACAGTGTGAATATTGTTTTCCATAAAGTTAATAACCCCTAAACCGAAATATGAAATTACCTTTAGGATCTTTCTTACCCCCTATTACTTTTAGGGTTCTAATCTCCCTCTTTCAAAATCGCCCCTGTGACCAAATCTCTAACATTTCTGATCCTTCCCATATATTTTAACCCTAAACCTCCCACAATAACTATTGTCTATTGTTAGTCTCAGTGACCTTACTGACAATATCAATGTTTTATACAGATCGAAATACATTGTTGGATACAGTTTTCATGTCTTTCATTATGCAGACATTTGTTTATTAGATTATATTTCTCATTAAGAATACTGTTGTCAGCCACTTGGAGGCTTGGTGCATGTACAAAGAAAAAGTACCACATTCAACCATTGGTGGATGGTAACTAAAATAATGGCAATGCATGTAGTCATGTTAAGGTTTCCATTGTTTTCTTGTCAGAGTTTTATGGTTTTGCATATGACTGTGCATTATATGCTGTCGTAATAGTGTTGAGGATCAGATCATGCCTATTGGGCATTCTTGATCAATTATTGATCCCAAAAAGACACACACACACACCGGTTATGGGTTAATTCCATAGCTGTTTGCATGGCTTGTTATTGTATTATCCGTGTATGAGACATGATAAATAATACAATTTAAGTATTGTATAAAATAAACAGTATTATCCTAAATTGAGAGATGATTTAAAAATCACATCAACATCATAATCTTTCAGAATGTACCTGTTTTCCGTATAGAATGACAGGTATACAGATTATATTACAACTTTTTGTGTTTTGTCTTAGTGGTTGTTCTTTAGTAAATAGGAAACTCAACGGTGTGTCAGTCCGAGAAACATTATTGAGATGGTTGGTTTATTGTTGTTGAAAGCTTGAAATGTACACATTGTGAAGTGATATTGCAGCAACAGTTTTAAAGGGTGTAATTGTATCAAATATATATCCTTGCATGTTTGAATTAGAGCTGCTTTAAAGTGTTTTCATCACAGCCTGGTAAACACATTCTTGTAAATTGTCTACGTTGACATTTCTGGTTATGTCTCGCATGTAACATAATAATACTAAAGATTATGCTAATAATGTTAGATTATTTTTATAATAATACATATCTGCAAACCAAATGTATTTCTGAAAACCCCTTTTTGCATCTTCAATAGTTGTAGATGTTCCAACGTTCGTAGATGACCCTCAGGGTCATATAACAACCAGGGTTGCTGTGGAGTGGGCATAAGTTCAACACTCAGGAATCAATGTCCTATCTTTTATCTTTTTCATAGCCTAGAGAGAGAGAGAATATATTCCACACTTAAATAAAAGGGCATCATTCACGCACACACAGCCCTGTCTTCATAGTTGTTTATAGTTTATTATCATAGTTTTGTCATAGATTCTAATTATTGTTTCTAATCACAGATTCAATATAGTTGGCCTTGGTTTCTAATCATACTTTCTAATCAATACGCGGGTCAAGTAGACCCTAAGAGGGCAGAAGCTATTGTTTACAAAGAGTATGAATAAAGACAATGTTTCATTGTATAAATAGCCTTCATTTTAAAAAACATACATGTAAATGCCTAGAATTAATACCTATCATTCTTAAATAATATATATCTATATACAAACATCACCTTGAATATTCAACTCCCCTTCAAAAAGTTCCATGAGGAAGGAAGGATTCCCCGATTATCGTTGTATCTGTCCTGGGACTGCTGCCTGGTGTTTGGAGTTAGGGTAAGGCTGTTAGTACAATACACGTAGAATAGCATCTGTTTTGATCTGCTCTTCCGAAGTCGTTCAGAGTCCCTAATGCTGCATGTATCCCTGTTTGTTGGCTGTCCGCTGTAAACACAAAAATAGCTTTTTAAAATAGGGTGCACACTTTTTGTTTTGAATATATAAATATCATTATGGAAATAGTGTGATGGTGAAGGGCTACGTAAAGGACAGGGCGCAGTTTTCTTCTGAGAATCCCCGTCTAACTGTCGCTTCCCAATCAATTTTGTCCGGTAGCCTCTGGATATCCTGCGAACGTTAGATAATATTGACATGTTATACGATATATATACATTTGTAAAATTACAAGAATATTGGCATTTTACATTTTAAAAATCGCTGTCATCGGTTTAAAACACATATAACTCCTGTTTAATATTACAATAATATCCATAATATTCAAACAATTCCCCGCATCCAAATCTAATATATATATTTTCACGGACTCACCTTCAGAATGCTCCATTAGGATGGATTCACAGATTATCTTTTTATCCGTCCTGGCCGCTAAATATTCGGGGCTGTTGGCCTGTGGGTTTGTGGGCTTGTAGTTGCGCTAAAGTGGTGCTAATAGAGTGGATCGGTTGTCACTAGACTCGCTCCACGGTCTTGTCCCTAACTAGACATAGTACGGAATGAGTTTACTTTGGGGTGACGTTTTTTTCGGGCGATATCCCGTATGTCATAAAAATGGGGATGGAGTACCCCCCAGAATGTTTTAGAGAACAAAAGGCAGTGAATTCAAACAACAGGAGGGGATGTCGAGACATTTTGTATATGTGTATTCCCTTTCTGATTTAGACTGGGATGGGGGCACCGGGCGCTGATTAGAAATAACATTGTTTAACCCCGGGGTCGGTCTAGACATACTGTATTCTTTCTGGGGTGTTTGAATTTAAATTCGGGTTTGAAAGACCTGTGTGTTAATTAATCGAAAGTGCCCATTTTAAGAGACGCCGTCACAATTTTTGATGGGGGGTAGGCAGATATCCGGACATACTGTATGCTTGATAGTGCAAACCTTGGTTTCAAACGATCCCTACAGAGACACCCCCCCTTTGTTTTTGAAACCCACACACCTCCTGGCCGGGCACACCCGCGCACCCGCACATGGCTTTTCCATAAGTCTTTTTCTTCCCGACAGACCGGGGTGAGAGCGAAAACGAGAGCTTCCCGGGGTGAGATACAATTTTTAAACCATTTTATTTATTTTATAGTGCATCTCCACTATATCTGTCATGTTACTGTGGTCTTTTTAAAAGTCAATAAACATGTGTGTAAAGTGTACACTTTTGTTTCACTGTAGATTTGTTTAAGCCCACCTAGAAACACCTGATTTATCCCACAGCATTAATGAATAAGCTGGGTATAAAATTATTCTGTCATAAGTAAAAGGCCTTTTGAAAAAGAGGCTGTCATGATTGACTGTGGCCTATATTTAACACGTATTGCTTGTTACAGAAAACAACTGTTGTACACTGAATATCCATTCATCCCTGTTACACCTTTATGTGTTGGCTCTCTATGTCTGTACATAGTGTGAAATGTGGTTTCCCTAAAGTTATTACACCCTAAACCTGAATCTGAAATTACCTTTAGGATCTTTGGGGTTCTAATCTCCCCGGTGTACATGCACCGAACATCCATAGGCTGGATAATAGACCAAAATATGGGCACTCTCTAGAGCACGTGATCCTGACATAGGGTCATAAATCATACGTTTGACTCTCCCTCTAAGGCGTGAGAACAGGAACAGGATGTCCTGACCTGATGCCCAAATATGGGCGTGCACACGTCATCCTGACATAGGGTCATAAATCATACGTTTGACGTGTGCCGTCTACTTTATTCTCTGTCATGGAAATCATTGTATTCCCCATACCAAGTAATTGTCTTTAGTTTTCCATGTGTGCCAATTCACCAGTGAATTCTGAAAAGATTGTACCATAGGGGTCTTTTTACGGTGTGAAATTGGTTCTTGTAGAATACACTTCATTTTCTTCCATATTGTCATGGTGTTCGTAGCTATGAAGTTGTTCATGTTCTTAGCTTCATCCTTTGAAAACAGACACGTGAAATATTCTGGGGATGAGCATGTGCATCTTCAATATGTACCCATTGTTCCTCTTCAGTGTATTTAACTATGTCATAAGTAAAGGCATTGGGTGGTGAGTTGATACAATTCCAGGTCTGGAAGGCTAAAACAACCTTCAAATTTAAGGACATGTAAAACTTTCCTATTTATTCTATGAGTTTTATTTGCCCATAATAAGTCTGTTATGTCCAAGTATACCTTTTTAAAGAGTTTCTTCGATGGGGTAATTGGTATTACAAAAAATAAATATAAAATCTTTGGTAGCCATGCCGTTCTAAATAGGTCTATTCTACTGGTAAGTTTTATGGGTAGATGGCTCCATTTAATTATATCTGCTTTCATATGGTTGAGTAATGGATTTAATGTATATATTTGTTGTTTGTTGTCGCTCATTAAGCATCATAAGTATTTAATATGTTTTTGTGGTCCACTTAAAGGATTGCTGTAGATCATGAGTTATTCTTTTTCCTATTGCCATTATTTCAAATTTCTCCACGTTCATTTTAAATCCTGAGATGTAAGAGTATTCTGAAAACATTCTTTACAAGGGGGCAGTTTTCAATATTAGTCGTGAGGTATATCAAGAGATCGGTGTCAAATAAGTTTAGTTTATATTCATGTTTACCAATACTGATGAGTCCTGTCTAATTATTTTTGCAAGTGGTTCAAATGCCAGTGCAAACAGGAGAGGGGAGAGAGGACATCCCAGTCTAATGCCTCTTTCTAAAGACATGTCATCAGATGTATTATTTGTGTATATTTCTGCTTTAGGATGTTTATATCATATTTTTATTAAATGTATTATTTCAGTTGGAAAGTTCAAGGCTTCCAAAGTTTGAATAGAAAAAGCCAACTTTGTCAAGTTACTTGCTCATCTCATATGCACATGTATTAAACATAGACAACAACAAAAAACAGTTTTCATTCTATTAAAAAACAAAGAGGTGGTGTGTTTCTTATAAAGTTCTCTAGATTACGTAACTTAACCATACAATAGATACAGGACATGATACCTAAAAACATTTCTGCGCAGCTTGTATTCTCACTTTAGTCTGTGTTGATGGAAGACAACAATACTCAGATCATTACTGTGGCAAAAAGGAAGATGGCAAAGGCTTTGATATCATCAAATTGTCTTCACTGCTGTAGGGTGAGATTTTTCAACCCATTCAGTTATTATTGTATTAAAAATGTTATAGCAAGACAAATTCATATTTGAAATAAGTCTGACTGCTTCATCATTACTAAACCATGATGAACACATAGCCATAAACTATATTTAGAGCAAACTATGTTAACAATCTGTCACGAGTAAAGGATAATATCCATTAAATACCATGGCTAGTAACAGGTACGTAGTAGGCTAAACACCGGATTTTGCTTGATTATCCTCTATGTTTCTCAGGAACCTGGGCCCTTAAAGTTATCCAGAGACCTGATGAGATTGTAAAACTGGCTCAGAATACCGCATTGGTCTTTCAGTTCATCCACATCCCAGACTAGCAGGTAGCAAAGAAGTCCCATTCTCCACTGGCATAAAATGACCCAAATGACAAGACTGTGGCCTGACCCAGAGTCACCGTACAAGGATCGTGTGGATGTTCTGGACAGTGACCGCAACTCACCAAACAGATCTGTACTTCTGAAGAATGTCCAGTGGGACGATAGCAGAGGAAAGTATGAGTATAAACTGTGTTATAGGGCCGCCGGACAAGAGGACCAATGGGAGCGGCGTTAAGCTGTTGATACATGGTAATGATATCATTTCTATGCTTTTGCCATGTTGTCCACTAATTGCAGTTTTTCAATTTCTATATCAGACTATGTTATGAGACAAATGTGTGTGTGTGTGTGTCTTTCTGTATGTCTAATCCAGATTCCATGAGAATGAGACCCAAATCATGTGTGATGTGAATGTTTCCCGGGATTATCGGTTTGTCTTATCCTTGCTACAAGTATACATCATTCATCCTCGTCACCCCAACATTCCACTGTCTGTTACCCTGTCTGTGATTCTCCCGTTGGACAAGGGCAAGAACTATGAGTGCCAAATCCACCTGGGCTCCACCATGATAACGAGCCAGCCCTTCCAACAGCCGCTTGATTACAGTGGGTCACATCTATGATGACTTCTTGTCCTACGCAGGTCAGACAGTAAGACTGACTGTCCCTGGCTCATTCTACAACACATTGAAAGCCATTCATGAAAGCGGTGGATGTTGTTAATATTTGTATTATTTATTTGATCAAATCAAGTTTTTCACCACATTCGTGTGAGGATAGACTTTTGTTATAAAATTAACTTTACTGCGCGATGAGGGGAATTCTAACTCTTTTGCTTCCTCACTGTTTTGACATCCATGTTTCAGTAAATGTTTTCTTGTGCCCAAACAGGGGAAGTTCTAAAAGGGGACATTTGTGCTCCTATATACCAGCCAACAATATATTACCCTGTCAACAATCATGAACATTTTGATTATAACTGAAAGTACTGAAGTTGTATCTATCAGGTTTCAGGTATGACCCAGATGCAGACAGTGTCGAAGAAACAACAACAATGTTCAAGTACAGGGGCAGGCAAACGACAGGTCAAAGGCATGCAGAGGTCAGTAATCCAGAGAGGGCGTAAAAGGTCCAGAACGGCAGGCGGTCTCGGGTCAGGGCAGGCAGGGGTCAATAATCCAGTGAAGTGGGCCAAGGTATAGAATGGAAGGCAGGGGCAGAACGGTCAAAACCGGGAAGGACTAGAAAACAGGAGCAAGAACAGACAGGAGAAGAGGAACATACTCTTGTGGGTTTCACAAAACAAAACAAACTGGCAACCGACAAAAAGAGAACAAAGAGATAATGGGGAAGATGAGCGACACCTGAAGGGGGGGTGGAGACAAGCACAAAGACAGGTGAAACAGATCAGGGTGTGACAGTATCAGACTAAAGTGCCTTTTTCTAACTTGTGTAAAATATTTCTTCAGACAAGATTATCGATCTTTTCTTGAGAGCATGTTTTTCCACGTCTCTTACATAAGATGAAGTGTTTACCCTTTCCCGCTACCAAACAGAATGAAACATATGGCATGGCAACAAGGCCCCAGGATACAAGCGCCAATCAAATTGGAAGTAATCGACCAGTCAGTCGAGTCACTGTGCAGCTGCAAATGTCTTAAGGAGACTCTCGAGTAACATCTGTGACTTGCTTCAGTATTGCTGGGATAACACTTGAGTACTAGGAATCAGCAACTTCTTCACTGTCACCAAGCACAAAACTGACTTCGTGTTGTTAGAGTCCCAACTAACCATATCTACAGAAATCTGTTGTATTAAATGTGTGTTCTTTTGTTGTTTTCTCATTGTTTTAGCAATATTATATGTATTGTAAATGGTCAACTAAAATGCACTCATAAATCAAATGAATACAAAAGTATATTCTCACAGCTTTGCTCCCTGGAAAGTCACAATTTGTGTTTGAATATGGGTCATATTTTCATTCCCTCATTTGATAATGCTGTGATTTATAAAGTGTTATCCTCATACAAAAAAATACAAATGTTAGTTAGGAACAAACAATTTGGAGGTCAGGTCAGACTGACTGGATGAGATGAGTAGATGTGTCTCCTTGTGAGCCAAAACATGGGACAATAATCCTAGAGTCTACTGTCATTGTTCAATTGTAAAATTAGATATGAGCCATTCATTTGGCTGATGTTCCCTGTCCCAATGTGCACTAGATTTGCTTTAGTTGGCCTGTGTTCAGAGAGCATCTGTGTGTGCGTGTGCGTGTGTGTGTGTGTGCGTGTGCGTGCGTGCGTGTGTGTGTGTGTGTGTGATGTGTGTGCTGGCGAGTATTCTTCACAAATGAGCTATTATAACACCGTTATAGAATAAGTTGTGTTTTATTGGGAGTCCAGTAATACAACTAATTACTAACACTCCTTTATCTCTCCTTTCTCTCTATTCCTTTTTCCTCCTCCTCCTCTCTCTTCTCCTCTTACGACTGAACTGTCTTCCATTCTTGGTTTATTAATTTCCTATAGGAAACACAGTCACCATGTTTAGATACAATGTTAATTAACAGCAAATGACACCTCTCTCTCTCCCCCTCTCAATTCAATTCGATTTCAATTTAAGGGTGTTGTTGGATTGGGAAACATATGTTTAACATTGCCAAAGCAAGTGAACTAGATAATAAATAAAAGTGAAGTAAACAATAAAAATGAACAGTAAACAATACATCGTTGTGATGGCACTGTGGTATTTCACCCAAAAGATATGGGAGTTTATCAAAATTGGGTTTGTTTTCGAATTCTTTGTGTATCTGTGTCACGTCTAATCAAGGTGGGTGGAATCAGGCGCAGAGAGCAAATAGCGATAATAAATTTAGTCTCCGGTGAACAAAATAAACACGGTCAACCCAAATACAAACAGGGTGAAATTATCCAAAACAGGATAACAGACTAACCGGAGAATAATAAACACAAAAACACCGACAGACGAAACGAATGACAAAATAAACAATCCCGCACAAAACAAGGGCGGGACAACCTACATTATATACAGACACTAATTAACTAAACAACACACAGGTGAAAACAATCAGACAAAACCAACAGATACACGAAAGGGATCGGTAGTGGGTAGTAGGACGGTGACGACGACCGCCGAGCACCGCCTGAACGGGCAGGAGAGCCAACCTCGGCGGAAGTCGTGACAATCTGTGTAATCTCAGGGAAATACGTGTCTCTAATATGGTCATACATTTGGCAGTAGATTAGGAATGTAACAATAGTGCTAGTAGAGTTTTAACAGAAACAAGGCAACCGCTCAAGAGCACACTAATAAACATGAAACCTAAGCAAAGATACACGCCAACTGTGGAACCTAATTAACAAGGCAACCAGGTGAACAGAGAAAGTAATTCAACACAGGTGAATCCAATAAGTAATAATCAGGGTAACCTGGAAACTAGAAAACAGGGTAAGGGTGCCCTCCAGCGGTAACCTAAGGTAACAACAATCAAATAACAGAAACTGTGAAGGAAGTGCAGCTCAGTTTCCACCTAATTTTGTGGGCAGTGTGCACATAGCCTGTCTTCTCTTGAGAGCCAGGTCTGCCTACGGCAGCCTTTCTCATTAGCAAGGCTATGCTCACTGAGTCTGTGCATAGTCAAATCTTTCCTTGAGTTTGGGTCAGTCACAGCGGTCAGGTATTCTCTGTTTAGGGCCAAATAGCATTCTAGTTCGCTATGTTTTTTTGTTAATTCTTTCCAATGTGTCAAGTAATAATCTTTTTGTTTTCTCATGATTTGGTTGGGTCTAATTGTGTTGCTGTCCTGTGGCTTTGTGGGGTCTGTCTGTGTTTGTGAACAGCCAGCTTTCTTAGGGGACTCTTCTCCATGTCCATCTCTCTGTAGGTGATGGCTTTGTTATGGAAGGTTTGGGAATCGCTTCCTTTTAGGTGGTTGTAGCTGCTTAATTCTGCTCTGCATGCATTATTTTGTGTTTTGGATAAGAGCGTCTGCTAAATGAGTACACAGAGGACATTTTTGCAGAATTCTGCATGCAGAGTCTAAATTTGTTGTTGGTCCCATTTTGTTAATTCTTGGTTGGTGAGCAGACCCCAGACCTCACAACCATAAAGGGCAATGGGTTCTCTAACTGATTCAAGTATTTTTAACCAGATCCTAATTTGTATGTTAGATTTTATGTTCCTTTTGATTGCATAGAAGGCCCTTCTTGCCTAGTCTCTCAGCACGTTCACAGCTTTGTGGAAGTTACCTGTGGCGCTGATGTTTAGGCAGAGGTATTTTTTTGTTTTTGTGTGCTCTAGGGCAGTGGTTCCCAAACTTTTTATAGTCCCGTACCACTTCAAACATTCAACCTCCAACTGTGTACCCCCTCTAGCACCAGGGTCAGTGCACTCTCAAATTTTGTTTTTTGCCATCATTGTAAGCCTGCCACACACACACTATACAATACATTTATTAAACATAAGAATGAGTGTGAGTTTTTGTCACAACCCGGCTCGTGGGAGGTGACAAAGAGCTCTTATAGGACCAGGGCACAAATAATAATATTATAATAATTCATAATTTTGCTCTTTATTTATCATCTTACATATAAAACCATAAAACCATAATTGTGAATAACTAATGACAGGTTAATGAGAAGGGTGTGCTTGAAGGATACACAAAACTCTGCAATGTTGGGTTGTGTTGGAGAGAGTCTCAGTCTTAAATCATTTTCCACACTCAGTCTGTGCCTGTATTTAGTTTTCATGCTAGTGAGGGCCGAGAATCCACTCCCACATAGGTACGTGGTTACAAAGGGCATCAGTGTCTTAACAGTGCGATTTGCCAAGGCAGGAAACTCTGAGCGTAGCCCGATCCAGAAATCTGTCAGTGGCTTCTGATTAAATTCAATTTTTACAGAACCGCTTGTTGCAATTTTGATGAGGCTCTCTTGTTCAGATATCGGTAAGTGGACTGGAGGCAGGGCATGAAAGGGATAACGAATCCAGTTGTTTGTGTCGTCCGTTTCGGGAAAGTACATGCGTAATTCCGCACCCAGCTCACTCTGGTGCTTCGCTATATACATTTGACATTGTCCGTATGCTTGAGTTCATTTGCACACAAGAAATCATACAATGATGGAAAGACCTGTGTGTTGTTGTCCTTGTTAATGCAGACAGAAAAGAGCTCCAACTTCTTAATCATAGCTTTAATTTTGTCCCGCGATTGAATATAGTTGCGGAGAGTCCCTGTAATCCTAGATTCAGATCATTCAAGAGAGAAAAACATCACCCAGATAGGAGTGAGAAACTCGTCATCATGCAAGCGGTCAGACAAGTGAAAATGATGGTCAGTAAAAAAAAAGCATGTCAATACTTTGCCCCTTGATAACCAGCACACTTCTGTATGTTGTAAAAGTGTTAAATGGTCGCTACCCATATCATTGCGTAGTGCAGAAAATACACGAGACTTCAGGGGCCTTGCTTTAACAAAGTGAACCATTTTCACTGTAGTGTCCAAAACCTCTTTCAGGCTGTCAGGCATTCCCTTGGCATCAAGAGCCTCTTAGTGGATGCTGAGTACTGGAACAGTGTTGGCTTTAGGGATGATCAGTGAGACCTGGAGCGCGTGCATGGGCGTTGCCATCGTGACCAGTGAACTGAGATAAGGCGGAGCTTTACCTAGCATGGACTTGTTGAAGACCTGGAGCCAGCTGGCGACGAATATGTAGTGAGGGCCAGCCGGAGCATACAAGTCGCAGTGGTGGGTGGTATTCCTATATCATTGCGTAATGCAACTGCTTGGATGCTGCAGTGTACGCATGTTACTACTCCACTATGTCTCTCTGTCACGGCTTTTGCGCCATCAGTACAGATACCAACACATCTTGACCACCAAAGTCCATTTGATGTCACAAAGCTGTCCAGTACTTTAAAAAGATCCTCCCATGTTTTCCTGGTTTCCAGTGGTTTTCAGAAGAGGATGTCTTCCTTAATTGACCCCCCCATAAACGTAACGGACATATACCAGGAGCTGTGCCAGGCCCGCCACGTCTGTTGACTCATCCAGCTGTAACGCATTGAATTCACTGGCTTGTATGCGAAGCAGTAATTGTTTCAAAACATCTCCTGCCATGTCACTGATGCGTCGTGAAACAGTGTTGTTTGATGAAGACATTGTCTGTATAGGTTTATGGCCTTTTCCCCCAGCATTGTCCAAGCCATATCCACGGCAGCAGGAAGAATTAAGTCCTCCACAATAGTATGGGGCTCGCTTCTAGCCCCTTCTTATTAATAGTATCTGTTGCTTTTATACACGTCTTACTACTCGAAAGTCGTCTTTATTCTCACTCAAAAAACCCTGTGGCTTATTTTTCAAATTGTTTCTAAATGTCTGCGCAAGAGTGAAGGTTTCCTGCGAGAGAGTAACAGTTAATGTGATTGGATTCTCTCTCTCTCTCTCTCTCTCTCTCTCTCTCTCTCTCTCTCTCTCTCTCTCTCTCTCTCTCTCTCTTTCTCTTGTAATACTTGCCATCCTTCTTTATCCTCCTTTAACTCCCACCCTTCTTGTTCCTCACTAGACCCTGTGTCTCTTTTAAAAACCTTCCTTTCTAATTCCATTTTTGTCTTACCTTGTTCAATGGCTTCCAGTTCTTTCATTGTTGTTTCAATCTTGATTGTGTCATTATCTCTCTCAATCATTTCTTTGTTCTTTCTTATTTCCCACTTTGTGCCTCCCTTTTAATATTCTCTTTTTCTATCTTAGCCCTCTCTTTTACTATCTCAGCTCTCTCTTTTACTATCTCAGCTCTCTCTTTTACTATCTCAGCTCTCTCTTTTACTATCTCAGCTCTCTCTTTTACTATCTCAGCTCTCTCTTTTACTCTCAGCCATCACTTTTTCTATATAGGCTTTCTTTTTTCCTATCTCAGACAATTTTTTCTTCAACTGTTCCTCATTATCCTCCAACCACCATTTCTCTTCCTGGATCTCATGTTGGGGGCATCTCCCCCCATGTATGGTCTTGAAGTGTATCTCCTTATTTCTGACCATATCCTTTCCCTCTTTCTCTCTTTTCTTTCTCCATTTCTCCATCTGGTTTGAGTGTGGCAAGAACTGCAACATTGCTGGGGTTTTCACACAACAGTTTGCACCGTTTATCAAGAATGGTCCACCACCAAAAGGACATCCAGTCAACTTGACACAACAGTAGGAAGTATTGGAGTCACCACTTACACCTTGTAGTCCATGCCTCGAAGAATTGAGGCTGTTCTGAAGGCAAAACGGGGTGCAACTCAATATTAGAAAGGTGTTCCTAATGTTTTGTAAACCTAGTGTATTTTACAGTAACAATAGAATAGAATATAACAGAATAAAATACAACATATATTTTTCCCACACAACTTGTGGAATTTGTAGAACCGCTGTCATATAAAAAAGTGATTGTTTCAAACAGTGCCCAAGCCCATGCTTTTTTGATTGCACTTTTCAGCTCTTTCCTACCCACACTCTGCTTTGCTAGGGAGCAGGGGTAGGGTCTTGCCTTCATAGAAAATAATAGCCGTCCTATTTCCGAAAGCATGTAAGTCTTGTTCATATTTCACAACCTCCACAGGCTTTTGGAGTTGCTATACACGATAGAGCAAAAATAATAGGCCTACACTTGATTTGAGCTACATTATTGCTTACTTTTCTGATCAGTGATAGATGAGAAAACCAATAGATGAGCTATACCACCTCCCCTTATTTGCACAGCCAGAAACCAATTAATCAAATAGCCTATAGGCCTGGAGATGGAGATTCAGTGAAACAAAATCACATTGATTATTATACGTGTCAGTGAAGTCACAGGCTTTTGGTCGGGAGTAGGTCTAGGCTACTAAGACACTGTGAGTGAAGAGCGAAATAATCCATTTGTTAAACTAACTATAATGAACACATAGAAATGGTTGCATGTTGCGTTTAAGATTTTACTGAGTTACAGTTCATATAAGGAAATCAGTCAATTTAAATAAATTCATTAGGTCCTATGGATTTAATACGACTGGGAATACCAATATGCATCTATTGGTCATATATGCCTTCAAAAAATTAAGTAGGGGCGTGGATCATAAAACCAGGCAAATGTGACCCCATTTGCCTCATGCAGCGCGACACATCTCTTTCTGCATAGAGTTGATCAGGCTGGTGATTGTGGTCCTGTGGAATGTTGTCCCACTCCTCTTCAATGGCTGTGCGAAGTCACTGGATATTGGCAGAAACTGGAACACGCTGTCATACACGTTGATCCAGAGCATCCCAAACATGCTCAACGGGTGATATGTCTGGTGAGTATGCAGGGCATTGAAGAACTGGGACATTTTCAGCTTCTAGGAATGTGTATACAGATCATTGCAACATAGGGCCGTGAATGATCTTGCTGAAACATGTGGTGATGGCGACGGATAAATGGCACGACAATGGGCCTCAGGATCTCATCACTGTATCTCTTTGGATTCAAATTGCCATTGATAAAATGCAATTGTGTTTGTTGTCCGTAGCTTATGCCTGCACATACCATAACCCCACCGCCACCATGGGGCACTCACAATTCACAATGTTGACATCAGCAAACTGCTCGCCCACATGACTGCTAAATCACTTAAATGTAAATGTAAATGACGCCATACACATTGTCTAAGATTGTGATGCCGGTTGGACGTACTGCCAAATTCTCTAAAACGATGTTGGAGGTGGCTTATGGCAGGTAACAGCTCTGGTGGACATTCCTGGAGTCAGAATGCCAATTGCACACTCCCTCAAAACTTGAGACATATGTGGCATTGTGTTGTGTGACAAAACTGTGCATTTTTGAGTGGCCTTTTATTGTCCCGAGCAAAAGGTGCACCTGTTTAATGATGTTGTCTTATCATCTTCTTGATATGCTACACCTGTCAGGTGGATGGATTATCTCGGCAAAGTGAAAAATACTCACTAACAGGGATGTAAACAAACTTGCGCACAAAATTGGAGAAAAATAAACATTTTGTGGATATGGAATATTTCTGGGATCTTTTATTTCAGCTCAACACTACATGTTGCATTTATAGTTTTGTCAAAATGTTGTAATAAATGAGCCAACTAGACAAGAGGATCATGGGCAGCACTCACTTCAACTCCATTTTCACAGCCTAACTGTAGCCTACCCAATGTCCAAACGGAGATTCAGGTTAAACAAAAATCTGACATTTATTGATTTATCAAGAGGATTCCCCACGCTTGTCTCAAAGCAGAGCCATGGCGCTGTCCCAATCAAAATGGTACTTAAATTGTGGTCTAGTTGACCGCATGCTTTTGCTTCAAATGTATTACAATGATTGGATGACTTTGGAAGTGTCAGTAAGCAACTATTTCATCCATACCTTCAATTGCAATAGCCTACTTTATTACAATACTTTCGTCATTCAGTGATATTTATTCACACAGTAATTTTTTTTTATGGATGCATTTGGTTGTGGTTAAGAAAAGTGTATACTTAGTGGTGGGCTATGCGAAGAGACATGCCTTGCAAAGTTAAGAACTGGCAGAAGGATGGTTAACAGGCCACTACAGCAACCATCAAGAGTTTAAGAGCATAGTGCGTGCCAAAGCTGCCTCGGCCTTACATGCTGAACAAACCGCGTGCATGCGTGCATTTGCGCACAAATTGATTTTGTTCACCCACACCAGACGCGATCAGGACACGCAAAGCAAACTCTGAACCAATTATATTAATTTGGGGACAGGTCAAAAAGTATTAAAAATTTATGGCAATTTAGCTAGCTAGCTTGCTAGCTATAAATATTGGTTTGTTATTTTACCTGAAATGCACAAGTAAATCCTCTACTTCGACAATTAATCCAGAGAAAACGGTAAACCGAATGTGTTTCTGTCATCTCCTCCTTCCTTCAGGCTTCTGTTTCTTCTTTGGACTTTATATGGATGTTGGCAACCAACTTTATGGTGCATTACCACAAAGTTGAACTGAGTGTAGACCTCAGTTCATCTTTCAATCACTCACGTGGGTATATGCTCCTAAAAACAAATGTGTCACTGGTGTAGAGAGGAGTAGGCAGTGAATTTATTTAAGCACCATAGATCAAAGCATGACGAAAACCAAACACTCTTGTGCTCAAAATATATCTTCATAAACGAAAAGGCACAGGGTGAACCCAAAGTGCAAAATATAAAGTACTCAGGAAATAGGAGAGATTCCTCTCTAGAAAACAAGTAACATTTACAATGACTGACAAAGACAAATGGCAGAGGGAGTATATATATATATATATATATATATATATATATATATATATATATATATATATATATATATATATATATATATATATATACAGTGATAGAGTGGGGATTGGAACCCGATGTGTGTAATGACATGACAAGTCCGGGGTTGATGAGTAAAGGGAATTTGCCAGCAGTAGGTTTGGCAGCAGCTAAACTCAGCAAAAAAAAAAAAATTCGTAAAAATCCAAATAACTTCACAGATCTTCATTGTAAAGGGTTTAAACACTGTTTCCCATGCTTGTTCAATGAACCATAAACAATTAATGGACATGCACCTGCGGAACGGTCGTTAAGACACTAACAGCTTACAGATAGACTGCTCATCTGCGTGAACGTGCCTTAGGCATGCTGCAAGGGAGGCATGAGGACTGCAGATGTGGCCAGGGCAATAAATTGCAATGCCGTACTGTGAGATGCCTAAGACAGCGCTACAGGGAGACAGGACGGACAGCTGATCGTCCTCGCAGTGGCATACCACGTGTAACACCACCTGCACACTATCGGTAAATCCGAACATCACACCTGCAGGACAGGTAAAGAATGGCAACAACAACTGCCTGAGTTACACCAGGAACGGACAATCCCTCCATCAGTGCTCAGACTGTCCGCAATAGGCTGAGAGAGGCTGGACTGAGGGCTTGTAGGCCTGTTGTAAGGCAGGTCCACACCAGATATCACCGGCAATAACGTCGCCTATGGGCACAAACCCACCATCACTGGACCAGACAGGACTTGCAAAAAGTGCTCTTCACTGACGCGTCGTGGTTCTGTCTCACCAGGGGTGATGGTCAGATTCGCGTTTATTGTCGAAGGAATGAGCGTTACATCGAGGCCTGTACTCTGCAGCGGGATCGATGTGGAGGGCCCGTCATGGTCTGGGGCAGCATCATCGGACTGAGCTTGTTGTCATTGCAGGCGATCTCAACGCTGTGTGTTACAGGGAAGACATCCTCCTCCCTCATGTGGTACCCTTCCTGCAGGCTCATCCTGACATGACCCTCCAGCATGACAGTGCCATCAGCCATACTGCTCATTCTGTGCGTGATTTCCTGCAAGACAGAAATGTCAGTGTTCTGCCATGGCCAGTGAAGAGCCTGGATCACAATCCCATTGAGCACGTCTGGAACCTGTTAGTTCGGAGGGTGAGGGCTAGGGCCATTACCCCCCGAAATATCCAGCAACTTGCAGGTGCCTTGGTGGAAGAGTGGGGTAACATCTCAAAGCAAGAACTGGCAAATCTGTTGCAGTCCATGAGGAGGAGATGCACTGCAGTACTTAATGCTGCTGGTGGCCACACCAGATACTGACTGTTACTTTTGATTTTGACCCCCCCTTTGTTCAGGGACACATTCTTCCATTCCTGTTAGTCACATGTCTGTGGAACTTGTTCAGTTTATGTCTCAGTTGTTGAATCTTGTTATGTTCATACAAATATTTACACATGTTAAGTTTGCTGAAAATAAGCACAGTTGACAGTGAGAGTATTTTTCTTTTGCTTAGTTTAGAAGGCCGCCAACACCAAACGCCTGAGCTGGACAGAAGGGGGAGCCAAAGCGAAGGCTGGTGTGCCATAATACGCTGGCAGAAACTCTCCCACTCCCCCGACCAGTCCTGACAGTAACTACGAAGGTACGTACCCAGTTCCTGATTTAACCTTTCCACCTGCCCATTTGATTGGGGATGGTACCCGGAGGTGAGGCTGATCGTGACCCCCAGTCATTCCATGAAGGCCTTCCAAACATGGGAGGTGAACTGAGGACCACGGTCAGACACGATGTCCTCCGGGATCCCGTAGTGCTGGAAGACGTGAGAGAAGAGAGCCTCCGTGGTTTGCAGGATTGTATGGAGGCCAGGCAGAAGAATCAAATGACAGGCTTTGGAAAACCGGTCCTCAACGACCAGGATGGTGGTGTGCCCTTCTGAGGGGGGAAGATCTGTGACAAAGTCCACAGAGAGATGGGACCAGGGTCATTGTGGAACCGGCAGCAGGTGGGGTTTGCGATTGGGAAGGTGTCTAGGTGTCTTGCTCTGTGCGCAGGTGGAGCAGGAAGAGACGTAAACCCGGACTTCCCAGGCCAAGGTGGGCCACCAGTACCAGAGAGACTGTCGATAGTCCGGGCTATACCCGAGTGCCCCGACACAGGTGATGTGTGGCCCCAGGTGAGGAGACGGTCCCACACATCAGAGGGCAAGTAGATATGCCCCTTGGGACAGTGGGCAGGTGAGGGCTCCTATTGCAGGGCTCGACGGATGTCCGTGTCCACATGACAGGAGCCTCGATGCGGGAGAGGGGAATAACGGGTGTCACTTTCTCCCTCCGATCCTCTGTGTCATGCACCTGGGACAACGCATCGGCCTTAACGTTCTTTGATCCCAGCCTGCAGGAGGATAAAGTCAAACCTGGTGAAGAATAGGGCCCACCTGGCCTGATGCGGGGTCAGCCTCGTCGCTGCTTGAATGTACTCCAAGTTCCTGTGGTTCGTCCAGACAAGGAAAGGGTGTTTAGCACCCTCCAGCCAGTGCCCCCATATTTTCAGCGCCTTCTTGACGGCCAACAACCCACGATCGCCCACGTCGTAATTCCACTCCGCGGGAGACAGCTCCATAAGTAGATGGAGTTTAGCTGGCGATCCAGTGCGTTGGGAGAGAACAGCTCCTACTTCAACCTCGGAGGCGTCCACCTCCATGATGAAAAGCAGAGACGGGTCAGGGTTTAGAAGGCCGGCAAAGCCTACCGCGTGAGCTGGACATGAGGGGGAGCCCAAGCGGAGGCTGGTGAGATGACATGCTCCTAAAAAGCAATGAGGAGATGGGAGGACTTGCAGCGGCTGATGAGAGCAGTGTGGGTGCAATGATTGAATAACATGTATGTGCAAATATATTATGTCACGCTAGCCAGTATGTTACATACATGTTTAATGCTTTTTGCCTGTCCCCAAATTAATATAATTGTTTCAGAGTTTGTTTTGATATTTCAACCTGCGTGTCCTGATCGCATCTGGTGTGGGTGAACAAAATCAATTTGCGCCATGGCGGACGCACGCGCGGTTTGGTCTGCAAGTAATGCTACAGCGCATATGTATTGGCTCTGATTTGACCATTTTACACTTACTATAGGCCTATACAGTATGTTCGAGAAACACACGTGGATTTTGCATGGGATGAAAACAGCACATTAAATCATTGTTGCCATCACAACAACAGCCACATACCTCTCTGATCCTCCCTCTCCATCCCACTGCTGCAATACACTACTCCTCCCATTCACCTCACTCCCCAACCTCTCTTAGCGCTCCCGGTCCCAAAGAGTGATATAGCCTAAATAGGCTGCAGCCTTCCGAAGACCATGTAATCTCGCAGACTCTTCCGTTTTCTCCTCGGCGCTCTGGTCACCTATTCAATAGCAAATTATGTTGAAAAATAGCCTGTTCGTAGGCCTACTGTGGATATTATTTGAAAATGCCTAGAATGGGATTTTTCTATTTTTATTTGTAAAATCTGTGCCACGTTTTACTCGCCGCAGCTGATCTCTCAAACGCACGGATTTGCCTGGGAGGCAACAGTCGTCCGAAAACCTTGGAGTAGACGCAATGGAGAATATAATCTAAAGAGGAACACATGGGGAAAGAAAATAAGGAATAGGAGGGCACCGTACATAACGACAGATATTGCTCATAAACGCAGCATATCTTTTTAAAATGTGAAGTGGCCAGAATCAGAGAAAGTCACGAATTTTATTCGGTTTTTAATGAGACATTTTGCTTAATTAATTTTGTACTTTGTAAAGTCATATCCAATAATATACCGGAATGTAGCTTTGCAGGGTATGTATATGACCACTGCTATAATAACAAATGGTAAGACGTTAGATAGGTCAATAAGGCCTATTGTAAAGTTATTTCTACATGCCTTCTTGGCCACAATCACCCTCAATTGTTGTGTATGGAATGACATGTTATCCTGACCAAAAGGAATTAGTGTTACCATGCAGGAGTGTATTGGTATGAACAAGAACAAACATGTAAGCACTAAGAAGGCCTACAGTAAGTCCTCTGGATAAGCACATCTGCTAAATGACAAAAATGTAATGTAAAAACCTCAATTATCACAAGTGTTGTGGAATGATGTTTATTTTTGCAAATATAACACTTTCTTATGTTGAATGGTGCATTGCATCTCTCAAACTCATTGCACAATTATCTGTCTTCCGTGAAATGCACAAATTCTATCAGACACACTAATGTTGTCTTCTAAATTTCTGAGCCTAAACTCAACATGTCTTCCCGAACAATCTCATCAGAAAGAATCATTGATCATATCAGCTGCTAGTCTATTCACCACATGTTGCTTTTTTGTCCGTGCACACCCAGTCACATTGCCAACCAACGCGTCCAGATTAGAAATAGTTGAACAAAAGCTTTAAACGAGCAGCCAGGGTTACTGAAACCGAAGGCGCAGGGCATCATTTCTTCATCATTAGTTACTGAATACGGTTGTGTGGAGACTGTGAATTCTGTAGACTATCAGCTGGACAGGCACCAGTCTGATTTAGAACGGAGGCCGGTGAGGTAAGGAGGAGGCTGCTTATTCCTGACACTTAAGGGGCACTGACGAGGACTCAGCCTAGAGCTGACATCCACCTCACCTGGCCACTCGCCCCACTTCCCCCCACACACACACAGGGACACCCCCTAGGCCGAGCACCAGCTGAAGAGGAGGACGAAAAATGTACTCTGACTGTGAGCTGCGTCTCACCAGAAGAGGTCCTGCCTCAGATCTCCTCCCTCAGACTGGTTGAGACGCTCCGGTTGTGTTTTGATACTTTTCTCTAGAGTTTTTTTTTACTCATCCTCACTGGAGTGAGAGAGTGAAGACATTTTGAAGACCCAGAGGTTTTTGCTGTGGGAGCACCTTTACTTGGAGTAGCTGCTAATAGACGGAGACCTCCAGTCTTTCTTTGTCTTCCCCTGTCTGTGGTGTGTGTGTGAGTGCTTGTCGGTTGGCATCGGTGAGAGCCGTCTCCCTTCCCTCCGTCAGGATGTTTGCAGTTCAGCTGCTGCTGGTCCCGCTGGTGCTGTGGGCTCTGCAAGGTGAGTGGGCATTGGGTGGTTGTCACAGCCACAGTCCAGTCTTCACTCTGTGTCTGCTCTTATTGGGGCCAATAAGCATAGGGGCCCAGTACTGTGTGCATGATCAGCTTTTGAGAGGAGAAGGGTGTGTGAATATTTTGTTGGTTTAGCCTTAGTTACAGAGACTCTGACTGCTGTTGTTACACTGATTGTTAAATAATAGATATACAGTATATTGAATGTCCTGTGCACTGTTTAACCAAGCTTTCCTTCCCATTAACTGCAATGTACAAGACCAGTGTGTACTTCTGTTTGTGCGTGTGTGCATGCGTGTGTGCGTGGGTGGGAGTGTTCCCTCATTTTGCCGGATTGCTCACTAAAAGCCTAAACCAGCTGCTCTTGTTTTCAGAGCGAATAACGAGATGAGATGAGATGAGATGAGGCCATGCGTTGGAGTTAAAATTGAGGACTCAGTAGCGGCAGCATGGAACAGTCTAGCACAGTGTAGATTATTACCTGTACTCATTGTTGCTTAATCGGTCACACATGTCTACCCACCTAGCATCATGGAAAATAGAATGGACTGTGCTGTGAGGTGTACTTCACTATGGTTTGCATACATCAAATATATTACAGTATGCACATAATGCACATAATGCACATAATGCACTCTGAATCCATATTACATGGACAGTGCTGTGAAAAAGTATTTGCCCCCTTTCAAATGTTCTCTCCTTTTGCATATTTTCGATACTGAATGCTATCAGATCTTCAACCTAACCTAATATTACATAAAGGATAAAGCGAACCCGAGTGAACAAATAACACAACAATGACATATTTAATTTATTTCATAAACAAAGTTATGCAACACTCAATGCCCCTGTTTGAAAAAGTATTTGCCCCCTTACACTCAATAATAACTGGTTGTGCCACCTTTAGATGCAATGACATCAATCCAATGCTTCCTATAGTTGAAGCTGAAGCACAGTTGGGTCATGTACGAGATGAGTCCCGTACTGCAGTCCACAGTAAGAACCTCATACCAACGGTCAAGCATGGTGGTGGTAGTTTGATGGTTAGCAGATGTTAATGTGAGTGTAGCGAAATGCTTGTGCTTCTAGTTCCAACAGTGCAGTAATATCTAATCTAACAATTCCCGACAACTACCTAATACACACAAATCTAACAAGTAATCTAACAATTCCCCAACAACTACCTAATACACACACATCTAAAGGGATGAAGGAGAATATGTACATATAAATATATGGATGAGCGATGGCCGAGCGGCATAGGTAAGGAGCAGTAGATGGTATAAAATACAGTATATACATGTGATATGAGTAATGTAAGATATGAAAACATTATTAAAATGGCATTGTTTGAAGTGACTAGTGATCCATTTATTAAAGTGTCCAGTGATTGGGTCTCAATACAGTATAAACATGTGATAGGAGTAATGTAAACTATTTAGACATGATTAAAGTGCCATTATTTAGAGTGGTGTTGTTTAAAGTGACTAGTGAACCATTTATTAAAGTGTCCAGTGATCGTGTCTCAATGTAGGCAGCAGCCTCTCTGAGTTAGTGATTGCTGTTTAGCAGTCTGATGGCCTTGGGATAGAAGCTGTTTCTCAATCTCTTAATGAATTCTGCTCTGTATCAGAGAATTCTACAGGAGAATGTCACGCCATCCACCTGTGAGCTGAAGCTGAAGTGCAGCTGGGTCATGCAGCAAGACAATGATCCACAACACACAATCAGGTCTACATGAAAATGGTTCAAAAGCAACACATTTTAAGTTTTGGGATGGCCTGGTCAAAGTCCAGACCTAATCCCAATTGAGATGTTGTGGCAGGACTTGAAACGAGCAGTTCATACTTGAAAACCCACACGTCGCTGAGTTACAGCAGCTCTCTGTGCAAGAGTGTGTCAAAATTCCTCCACGGCGATGTGAGAGACTGATCAACAACTACAGGAAGCATTTGGTTGTAGTCATTGCAGCTAAGGGTTGTCACGACCAGTTATCAAGTGTAAGGGGGCAATTACTTGTTCACAAAGGGGAATTGGGTGTTGCATAAGTTTGTTCATTAAATAAATTGAATAATTATATATTTTTTGTTGTTTTTTGTGAAGTCAGGTTCCATTTATCTAATATTAGGTTTTGGTTGAATATCTGATAACATTCCATATTAAAAATGTGAAAGAAAATAGAGAAAATAAGAAAGGGGGCAAATACATTTTCACAGCACTGTAGTAGCCTTTACAACCTCATTAGGCAATGCAGGAGGCAAGGTATAGAAAAATGCTTTTGGAGAATAAGGTCCTGTTTTACAATGCTAATGCCCCAGTTGGTAATTTGGAGAATGTCCCCTATGGTGCAATTCATTTACACCTGTACCTGTGTGGAACTGTGGAACAGAGTAATCCATCTCTCCCCAATAAAATATGTTATGAATAGGCCAAACTGGCCAAACTGACCCCCTATGTCATGTTTCCCAAACTGGTTCATTGTTGGACATAAACGACCATAAAATCCCAGGAAATCAGCTCCAAGTGATGTTAATTTTGGAAATCTGTTCCCAAGGGTCCCCCGGCATAATAGAGACACGTGATTATATAAAAATGTAAGTATGGTTTGAAATGATTATGTTTTAGTCAAATATTATACACTGTATATACAAAAGTATGTGGACACCCCTTCACATTTGTGTATTCTTTGTGTATTCGGCTATTTCAGCTACACCCGTTGCTGACAGGTGTATAAAATTGAGTACACCGCCATGCAATCTCCATAGACAAACATTGTCAGTAGAATGGTCTTACTGATGAGCTCTGTGACTTTCAGTGTGGAACCGTCATAGGATGCCACCTTTCCAAAAAGTCAGTTCATCACATTTGTGCCCTGCTAGAGCTGCCACGGTCAACTGGAAGTGGTGTTATTGTGAAGTGGAAACGTCTAGGAGCAACAATGGCTCAGCTGCGAAGTGGTAGGCCACACAAGCTCACAGAACAGGCCTGCCGAGTGCTGAAGAGTTTTATTTATTTATTTCACATGTATTTAACCAGGTAGGCCAGTTGAGAACAAGTTCTCATTTACAACTGCGACCTGGCCAAGATAAGCAGAGCAGTGCGACAAAAACAACAACTCAGAGTTAGACATAAACAAACGTACAGTCAAAAACACAATAGAAAAAAACTATGTACGATGTGTGCAAATGTAGAAGAGTAGGGAGGTAAGGCAATAAATAGCCCATAGAGGCAAAATAATTACAATTTATCATTAACACTGCAGTGATAGATGTGCAGATGATGATGTGCAAGTAGAGATACTGGGGTGCAAAAGAGCAAGAGGATAAATAACAATATGGGGATGAGGTAGTTGGGTGTGTTATTTACAGATTGGCTGTGTACAGGTACAGTGATCGGTAAGCTGCTCTGACAGCTGATGCTTAAAGTTAGAGAAGGAGATATAAGACTCCAGCTTCAGTGATTTTTGGAACTCGTTCCAGTCATTGGCAGCAAAGAACTGGAAGGAAAGGTGGCCAAATGAAGTGTTGGCTTTGGGGATGACCAGTGAAGTATGCCTGCTGGAGTGCGTGCTACGGGTCGGTGTTGCTATGGTGACCAGTGAGCTGAGATAAGGCGGGACTTTACCTAGCGAAGATTTATAGATGATCTGGAGCCAGTGGGTTTGGCGACGAATATGTAGTGAGGGCCAGCCAACGAGAGCACACAGGTTGCAGTGGAGGGTAGTATATGGGACTTTGGTGACAAAACGGATGGCACTGTGATAGACTACATCCAGTTTGCTGAGTAGAGTGTTGGAGGCTATTTTGTAAATTACATCGCCGAAGTCAAGGATCGGTAGGATAGTCAGTTTTACGAGGGTATGTTGGGCAGCATGAGTGAAGGAGGCTGTGTTGCGAAATAGGAAGCCAATTCTAGATTTCATTTTGGATTGGAGATGCTTGATGTGAGTCTGGAAGGAGAGTTTACAGTCGAACCAGACACTTAGGTATTTGTAGTTGTCCACATATTCTAAGTCAGAACCGTCCAGAGTAGTGATGCTAGTCGGGCGGGCAGGTGCAGGAAACTATTGATTCAAGAGCATGCATTTAGTTTTACTAGTTGCTGCAGGGGTTGCTGAGCTGTTGGCCGGGGTAGGGGTAGCCAGGTGGAAAGCATGGCCAGCCGTAGAAAAATGTTTATTGAAATGATCGATTATCGTAGATTTATTGGTGGTGACAGTGTTTCCTAGCCTCTGTGCAGTGGGCAGCTGGAAGGAGGTGATCTTATTCTCCATGAACTTTACTGTGTCCCAAAACATTTTGGAACTACAGGATGCAAATTTCTGTTTGAAAAAGCTAGCCTTAACTTTCCTAACTGACTGAATATATTGGTTCCTGACTTCCCTGAAAAGTTGCATATCGCAGGGGCTATTCGATGCTATTGCAGAAAGCCACAGGATGTTTTTGTGCTGGTCAAGGGCTGTCAAGTCTGGGGTGAACCAAGGGCTATATCTGTTCTTAGTTCTACATCTTTTGAATGGGGCATGCTTATTTAAGATGGTGAGGAAAGCACTTTTAAAGAGCAACCAGGCATCCTCTACTGACGGGATGAAGTCAATATCCTTCCAGGATACCCGGGTCAGGTCGATTAGAAAGGCCTGCTCGCTGAAGTGTTTTGGGGAGCGTTTGACAGTGATGAGGGGAGGTCGATTGAGGGCATCTAGCTTAGATTGTAGGATGGCCGGGGTGTTAACTTCTTGGCGCACCAATCCCGTTAGCGAATTGCAGAGCGCCAAATTCAAATTAAATTACTAAAAATATGTAATTTTCTTGAAATCACAAGTGCAATATAGCAAAACAAAGCTTAGCTTGTTGTTAATCCACCTGGCGTGTCAGATTTCAAAAAAGCTTTTCACAAGCGTTTATGTGAGGATAGCTCTCAGTAGACACAACTTTACAAACAGCTAGCAGCAAAGTAGATTGGTGACAAAAGTCAGAAAAGCAATAAAATGAATCGCTTACCTTTGATGATCTTTGGATGTTTGCACTCACGAGACTCCCAGTTACACAATAAATGTGCCTTTTGTTCCATAAAGATTCTTTTAAATCTAAAAACCTCCATTTGGTTGGCGCGTTATGTTCAGAAATCCAATAGTATCTGTAAAGTTCATAGAAACATGTCAAACGTTTTTATAATCAATCCTCAGGTTTTTACAATAAATAATCAATAATATTTCAACCGGACCGTAGCTTTTTCAATAGGAGTGAGAGAGAAAATGTCTGCTCCAAGCTGCTCACGCATGTAAAACTCTGCTGGCACCCAGCCAACCAATGACGAGATGCGATCTTTCTCACTCATTTTTCAGAATAAAAGCCTGAAACTATGTCTAAAGACTGTTCACACCATGTGGAAGCCATAGGAAAAGGAATCTGGTTGATATTTTCCTCAGGTTTTCGCCTACAATATCAGTTCTGTTATACTCACAGACAATATTTTGAAAGTTTTGGAAACTTTAGAATGTTTTCTATCTGAATCTGATTTATATGCATATTCTAGATTCTGGGCCTGAGAAATAGGCAGTTTCATTTGGGTACGTTTTTCATCCAAACATCAAAATACTGCCCCCTACACTCAAGAGGTTAAGCATATCTCAGTTTAGGTCACCTAACAGTACGAACTCTGAAGATAGATGGGGGAGAAATCAATTCACATATAGTGTCCAGGTCACAGCTGGGGCTGAAGGGGGTCTATAACAAGCGGCAACGGTGAGACTTGTTTCTGGAAAGGTGGATTTTTTAAATTAGAGGCTCGAATTGTTTGGGCACAGACCTGGATAGTATGACAGAACTCTGCAGGCTATCACTGCGGTAGAATGCAACTACTCCCCCTTTGGCAGTTCTATCTTGTCGGAAGATGTTATAGTTAGAGATGGAAATTTCAGGAATTTTCATGGCCTTCCTAAGCCATTGATTCAGACATGGCTAGGACATCAGGGTTGATGGAGTGTGCTAAAGCAGTGAATAAAACAAACTTAGGGAGGAGCCTTCTAATGTTAACATGCATGAAACCAAGGCTTTTGCGGTTACAGAAGTCAACAAATGAGAGTGCCTGGGGAATGGGAATGGTGCTGGGGGCTGCAGGGCCTGGGTTAACCTTTACATCACTATAGGAATAGAGGAGGAGTAGGTTAAGGGTACGGCTAAAGGCTATAAGAACTGGTCATCTAGTGCATTGGTAACAGAGAAAGGAAGAATAGATTCAAGGCATAATGTACAGACAAGGGTATGGTAGGATGTGAGTATGGTAGGATGTGAGTACAGTGGAGATAAACCTAGGCATTGAGTGACGATGAGAGAGGTTTTGTCTCTAGAGGCACCAGTTAAGCCAGGTGAGGTCACCGCATGTGTGGGAGGTGGAACAAAAGGGCTATCTAAGGACTATTGGGCAGGGCTAGGGGTTCTACAGTGAAATAAGACAATAATCACTAACCCAAAACAGAAATAGACAAGGCGTATTGACATTAGGGAGAGACATGTGTAGCCGAGTGATCATAGGGTTCAATGAGTAGCACTAGAGGAGTCAGGGAGCCAATTCCGTAGTCGCTGCTACGCTAGGCGAGTTGGATGCATGGCGATTCAGACAGCTAGATGGGCATCCGGTGACATCGCAACGGAAGAGCCTGTTGAAACCACCTTGGACAGTTACATCAGCAGACCAGTCATGATGGATCGGCGGGGCTCCGTGTCGGCAGTAAAGGGTCCAGGCCAATTGGCAAAAGAGGTATTGTAGCCCAAGAATTGGCTTGCAGACCTCTTTGGCTAGCCGGAAGATGGACCTAGCTCCAGGTTAGCTCCAGGCTAACTGGTGCTTGCTTCGGGACAAAGATGTTAGCCAGGAGTAGCCACTCAGACAGCAGCTAGCTAGCTGCGATGATCTGGTGTAAAGGTTCAGAGCTTGCGGTAGGAATCCGGAAATGTGGCAGGGAAAAAGCAGTCCAATATGCTCTGGGTTGACATTGCACTGTACAGACTGGCAGGAATTGACCGGGTTGAGGCTGGCTGATGTCCGAGTTAACGGTGAGGACCGCTAGCAGTGGCTATCTGACTACTAGCTAGTAGCTAGTTAGCTGGCTAGCTTTTGAAGGGGGTTCCGGTTCTAAAGTATAAAAATAGCAGATCTGTACCACATTGGGTGAGGCGGATTGCAGGAGAGTATATTCAGTCCGTAGATGGAAAGTGAGATTAAAATATATACGAAAAATATACGAAAAAAAACAACATATACACGGGACAAGACAAAAACACACGTCCGACTGCTACGCCATCCTAGATTATATTGTGAAGAGTGTAAAATTAGTCTGTCCTCGGTTGCAACTACAGAGTTCCAAACTGCCTCTGGAAGCAACGTCAGCACAAGAACTGTTCGTCAGGAGCTTCATGAAATGGGTTTCCATGGCCGAGCAGCTGCAAACAAGATTAATATGCGCAATGCCAAGCGTTGGCTGGAGTGGTGTAAAGTTCATCGCCATTGGACTCTGGAGCAGTGGAAACGCATTCTCTGGAGTAATGAATCATGCATTTCGATCTGTCAGTTCGACAGACGAATCTGGGTTTGGCAGATGCCAGCAGAACGCTACCTGCCCCAATGCACAATGCCAACTGTAAAGTTTGGTGGATGAAGAATAATGGTCTGGGGCTGTTTTTATGGTTCGGGCTAGGCTCCTTAGTTCCAGTGGAGGGATAACTTAACGCTACAGCATACAATAACATTATAGACAATTCTGTGCTTCCATCTTTGTGGCAACAGTTTGGGGAGTGCCCTTTCCTATTTCAGCATGACAATGCCCCCATTCACAAAGAGAGGTCCATACAGAAAAGGTTTGTCGAGATTGGTGTGGAAGAACTTGATCGGCCTGCACAGAACCCCGACCTCAACTCCATCGCACACATTTGAGATGAATTGGAATGCTGACTGTGAGCCAGGTCTAATCGCCCAACATCAGCGCCCAATCTCACTGATGCTCGTGTGGCTGAATGGAAACAAGTCCCTGCAGCAATGTTCCAACATCTAGTAGAAAGCCTTCCCAGAAGAGTGGAGCTATAGCAGCTAAGGGGCGGACAAACTCTATAATAATGCCGATGATTTTGTAATGAGATGTTCGACAAGCAGGTGTCCACATACTTTTGTTCATGTCGTGTATCTGTTTGGGCTTCTTGCAGTCAATTTGCAGTCTACAAATTATTTGTAATAATGTTCCGGCCCCCCGACCATTTGCTGAAGAAGAAAATCGTCACCATGCGGAATCTAGTTGATGATCCCAGCCCTATGTGAAAAACATGCATGTTTCTATTTGAATGGATGTACACACATTGTCTGGCTACCCAAAATTCTTGCTCCGGCCAAACGCTACGCCACGCCCACGAACGTTAGTTTCTTCTCCGCAATTAGTCTGGATCTGAGTACCTCCCAGATGATTTCTAGAACGCTAACAAATTCTTACCATTCTGATTGGTCCCAGAAACCGATGGGTTGGGCGAGAGCCAGAACACATGTGGGTAAAGCAGCACTTGGAAAATTCGTCATTGGCTTTGTTACTCTGATTGGTTAGAAATGATCCAAACGCTGATGACTTTGTTTTGTACAACACTCTTCATTTTGACGTCACCACAAACGACTTCAGTGATTTTAGTCAGACTGAAACATGTAGTGAACATAGAGCAGCGGGACGAAGTCAGAGTTGTCAGGCAAGTACGCACACGTGGCCCTTACTATTACAGAGTGTTGGTGAAAGCACAAATCAGAGAGAATGTTTGCTGATGCATGGTCAGATCTATGAGCGTACAGTATATTCTGTATATATGTATACAGTATATGTACGTATGTATAAGTACGTGCTGTGTGGTTTTGCTTATGCTTCCGTGTGACATGCTTTGATTATGCTGAGGCTCTGAATAAAATAAAGGAAGCATTTCCTTAAATGGGGGATTTAGGGAGAGCTTATCTCCCCCAGCCATCCTCTGTCCCCCTCTAACCCTGCCCCTGTAAACGAAACAACCGCTACCACCACTCGTTGTCCCAAATGTAGGACACACAGTGTGCCCACCATGTCCCCATCTAAACCTGCCCCCGTTAGCAGTACCGCGGCCCTCACACTACCATCTGTAGGACACACAGTTTACCCTCGCTGGCAGAACTACAGCCAAATCTCCTAAAATGATGTCAATGCATCAAAAGAATGGATGGATGGAGAGAATGGAGAGTTTCTGCACAAAGAGAGCTGCAGAATGATGGAGGACAATGAGACCATGCTAACAAAAAATAGTTTTTGAGAAAAAGGTAGAGGGAGAAAGAGCGAGAGAGAGAGAGAGAGAGAGAGAGAGAGAGGTTGGGGTGGAGGTATGAGCGTTATGCAACAGCACTTCTGCAACGGGTAAATAAAGCAGCCTGTCTGTCTGCTGGACCGGCCCGGGCCAAGTGAGGGCAGCCCAAAGAGAGACAGGGTCTGGCGTGCTGTGCACATCTGTACCCATTCAGGGAGAGGAAATAAGAGAGGACAGACAATGGGTGATGATAAGGACAGACAGAATCCTCAAAGAAGCCTGGTCTTCAAATACAGTAGATGAGAGTGAGACAGGTAGATAAGAGTGAGACAGGTAGATGAGAGTTGGACAAGCAGATGATTGAGACAAGTAGATGGTGAGACAAGAAGACCAAAATTTTCCCCGATATGACTAAACTGCATACTACCTGCCTCGCTTGTGCTTGCTGTTGACAAGAGTATAAAACATAAAGACATGTCAAAACTAAAGAATGGCAGCCTTGAGGAATCCTCGCTGTTAGAGTGACCATCCTCGCTGTTACGAGTGACCAGCACAGGCCCATAGACCCATAGCCTGTCAAATGGACAAGCAGGAATTGCTAGAGGACGAGGTCAATGTTAATGCCATACTGGAAGTGGCAAGCCTCTCCAAACTCTCAAGCACTTTGAAGATGAGATCAATTCAATAGTTCATATCTTCAATAAAGATTACCATAATTTCTTCACTTGCCCATTTCAAATAGCCCTCCCAAAGGCTTTCCTGATTGATGGGCTCAAATTGTGTGCGCTAGCATCTTGGGCATGAAGACTGTAAATGGAAATGCAGCAGCCATCATTCAAATCCTTGCTGTTGTGATCTGGTTCAAGCTTCTCCTATGTGTTCAGAATAGCCTCAAAATGAAATATCTGTAAAATTGATGGAAGGTGTAATCTATCCGTTTAATCTAATCCACTAATCTGGACCATGACCAAATGTTCTAATTGCATGCACACACACACACACACACACACACACACACACACACACACACACACACACACACACACACACACACACACACACACACACACACACACACACACACACACACACACACACACACACACACACACACACAAACACTTCCACACACAAACAGCCAGCGTATTTGGGCCTGGAGACAGGGAGACCAATGAGGAGGGAGGATAGTGCTCCAAAGTGACTTCCTGATTTCCTTCAATGTACAGTACTATGGACACAACTCCTTCCCTGGAGATTCTAATTCAAATATAGAAAAATCGTAGGGGGTGTCAATAGGCCATTTTCAACACAGATCCAAGAATTCTAGCATCCTCAAATGCGACGCTGGTCTAGATGTGTCCATTCCTCTGAGAAAATGAATGTGACAAAGAGTACATTACACGTATTTGTTACTATGGAAAGTTTCTTTCTTGGTTAGTGTCCAGGGACATGTCGTGGATGTTTGCTATTTCCCCAGGTCGAGGGTGTGTGTGTGCATCTCCACTGTGAATGGGTGGTAACCTTGTCATGGAAACTTACCTGATCTGCTTCCCTTCCCTTCCCTTCTCTCTCTCTCTCTTTCTCTCTCTCTCTCTCTTTCCTTCGCTCTATATATTCCTCTTTCATTCTCTCTATTTCTCTCTGTCCCTCCTTCACTCTACTGTAGATCAGTCTCTTTTATACTTTCTTCTTCTTCTTTCTACTTTCTTCTATACTTTTATACTCTGCTTTTTCCCTCTATCTATCTCCTCTCTGGCTCAGAGAATGACCATCCATCCTCTTGCAATCCCTTCCGTTCCTAACAGTTGTCTTACCAACATCAGTCTGTAGGGACTGACAGATAGACAGCCTTTTCAGGGACTGAAGTACAACTCACCATTTTGTATTGTTGCATTCAGACTGAGGGCATTCAGTAAATTGATATCAAAGGCTAATCCCCCACACTGCCTCCTCTCCTAATCTAATCTGCAGTTTCTGGAATATTAGTTGCATAAGGCAAATCTCTGCGCAACCGTCAACAGATTACGCAACGGATTTGGATATTGTGCTCTGTGTCTGTCACATTACCGGAAATGAGTTTGCAGAAGGTTGATGATAGGTCGCTGAGTCTGCACTTTGTTTGGATGAGTCTACACACTCTGCATGTTCTGTTCCTCTCGCTGTCTCTGCTATGAACAGCCGGCAGCAGCATCCACTCCTCCCCACTGTGCCTCTCTCCTCTCCTCTCTTCACTCCTCTTCAAACAACGGCCTGCTACTGTTTGTGTACTCTATAATTACACTGCACTGTGTCAGTTTTCACCACTCTCCCTCTCTCTCTCCTTCCTCTGCTGTCTTGCAGCAATGGTGCATCAGCATTATCTCCTGTCTTGCGACCTCCCCCAACCCCCTTCCAACTCTCTCATTTGCTGGATGATATAGTGGTAGTGTGAAATGTGACAGTGTTGTGTCCTCATGTCTGTGTTCCTCCCGGGTCTTTTCCTTTCTGAGCAGTCAAAACCAGCCATCTCTGTCCCCTTTCTCCACTTCTGTCTGCATGGGCTGTCTCCCGATCCCGATCCCCCCTCACCCCCATGTGGAAGTAGCTGATGTGATGAAACTGTTGTGATGTTAACTTTCTCTCCTCCTCCCCCTCTCTCTGCAGTGAATCAGCAAGCATTACGCCTGTCCCCTCATCTGCCTCTCCTGGAAACGGCTGTGTTAACTCTCTCTTTCCTCCCTTCCTTCCCTCCCTCTGTTTCTTCCCTCCCTCCCTCTGTTTCTTCCTCTTTCTCTGCAGTATTCTCTCTCTCTGTCTTCATCTGTATTCAGTGTTGCAATATTTCTATCAGAGAGTTCTCACATTGGTGCATATCAGGTAGTATATTATGAATGGTGACTATGAAATTCAACCAAACTATGTATTGGTTTATTTTCAAGTCACTTTCCATCTGACCACCTGTGCAATGTGTATCCTGTCCCCTTCATCTCATTACGGTTGAACAAAAAAGCATCGCCAGAGGTCAAAGCTGAAAATAGCACGAGATCATTGGTTGAAAGCGATGCAGGTTCAGATGACTTTGTGGAAACCGCAGGGTGCAGTGTGAGAAAGGAACACTTGCAGTTACAGGTGTGTTGCTCTCGGCCGATGTACAGTATGTGAGATTATGGCATATATAGACTTATGCGTCTATATATGCAAATAGCTTACTTATATAAACCTCGCAGTCAGGCTGACTAGCGTCGCTCACTGCAATCTGTTTATTTCCCCTCAATTCCTACATCCAGGTCACCCTTAGCCATTGTAGCTTTTTTAGCTAATTCGTCAATCGACTATATGAATCTGAAAAAAAAACACAATTGACCAAAACGACAACAAAAAGTATATCGAAATTATGAGTGGAAATAAAATAAGAAAATAATTTATGCTCTGATATTGAAAAGAAAAAAACAAGCATGCTATGAGCGATAGGAGCAAGCACGCAAAACAAAACCTCTGAATTATATAATTTCCATATCATTGTCATATAATCTGCCAATTCAATTGATAAGCATTAGGAGACAGTTTGCCTGCAATGTATTGAGACAATATCACTAGAGCGTTGGCCTTGTGTCAGCCTGTTCTCAAGCCATCGATCAATGAACAAGGGTCAACACGCATTATGGCTCTCAGGCCTACTTCAGATTTACTCGTACACTGCACTCCATTTTTAGTGAACGTGGTTATATTGACCAACCGTTTATAGTGATCAAATTATCGTGCTGCACGGATGTGAGGTGTGAGGTGTGCACTCCCACTGGGCACAGACGTCAATTCAACGTCTATTCCACGTTGGGTCAACATCATTTCATTGAAATGACGTGGAAACAACGTTGATTCACACAGTGGGCTGTAAAGACAAATATCCATGGCTAGGACCAAATATCCATGGCCAACTGTATGTTTGTTGTGCTTTATCTCTCCTCAGCGTCTCTATGCCATGGAGCGTGTGTGGAGGTGGACTCTGACACTGACGCAGTGGTCAATGAAGGCTTTAAGCTGGGCTGTATCTCCTGTAAGATGAGGGGCGAGGTGCCCGCCGAGGCCACTGTTGAATGGTCCTTCATGCCCAAAGGGGAGAGCGAGTTCACAAAAGTGAGTAGACACGGATCTTCAGGCCCATAGGGACAGTAGCGGGTTATATCCCAATTATCTCTCCTCGCAAAATGTGCACCTGTTCACTTTCCTTCACTGATTTGATAGGAAATGACTGGTAGAAGAAATATGGTACGCCCACTAGCCCATGACTGCACCAATACAGTGATTTTAGATCTGTGGAAGTAGTGAATGAGTGCACACTTCAGGAGAAAATAGATATTGTTGAGACACACCTTAGATTCTCCACACTTTGCCTCTATTGGTTGACCTAACTAACTATAGCTTGACTAGTCATGATGTATTGCTTGACCTAGCTAACTATAGCTAGGCTACTCATGATGTAATGCTTGACCTAACTAACTATAGCTTGACTAGTCATGATGTATTGCTTGACCTAACTAACTATAGCTAGACTTGACCTAGCTCAATGTATTGATGTAATGCTTGACCTAGCTAACTATAGCTTGAGTCATGATGTATTGCTACTAACTAACTGATGTATTGCTTGACCTAGCTAACTATAGCTAGGCTACTCATGATGTATTGCTTGACCTAGCTAACTATAGCTAGGCTACTCATGATGTATTGCTTGACCTAGCTAACTATAGCTAGGCTACTCATGATGTAATGCTTGACCTAGCTAACTATAGCTAGGCTACTCCTGATGTATTGCTTGTTTGTTTTTTGCTTTTGAAGTGCTTTGATTTTTATGAAAACCGCTTATAGAAATGTAATACATTATTTTTATCATTCAACTTTGCACTTGCGCACTCACCGACATGGATTTTAAAGGATTGGATTGATGTTAACATTGGCTAGAGGGAGTTTCTACCGCTGTTAAATCCATGACAGGGAGTGTGCAAGTGCACAATAAGTGATCCCTCCCAGCAGAGTTTAAAATGTGTCCCCATTCATTCTGTGGGGATCGACCTCATGAGGGGTCAATGAGGTAGCCAAGCAGGTTGACTTGTCTGTTGTATCAGCAACAATGCAGGTCTTTTAGTTTCAATTTGAATTGTGAAACGAGGTGTCATAAGCAATTCATGAATGGGAGAGCCCCACGGAACACAATGACTACCAAGTCATCACACCAATGGGTGCTGTACAATGGAGATAGATCATTTGAACTTATTCAGTAAAAAGACAAAACACATCAATCAAAACAAGCATGTATACATTTAGTAGGCAATTTCTATGTCAGCAGAACAAGTAGTCTTTTCTCCAGTGAAATGGGCGCTATCGTGTATCATGAAAGAGCATCACAGCCATGTAAATCATGCAATGCTGTCAATAAGAGATTGTTTTAAATATGCACACTGGTCTAAAACAGATTCACCCCTTAACATCCAAACTTTTGTTTCACAGTTTCCAAATATTGTAGTGTCAAACCAGGCAACTGGCTGCGGCCACTCCCAGCAGGAGCCCTTGTTGAGGCTGTATTAGTCAGAGCCTGCCTGCACCACTTCCTGATGGGATCTCTCTCCTCATGTATGCGTTTATGTGCTGGAGCGATTTAACGGCTAATGGCCGCCCTGTATTGATGTTGGAACACACTCCTTTCTTGTAGGGAAACGTGTGTATGTTTACATCTGACACCGAGGAAAACTCAAACTAAAATCTCTTATTGATAGCAATAATTGTTATACACATGCATGATGTTATAGACATACATGCTGTATCAGGAAAAACACTGCAAATTATACTTAAATTGATGTAAAAGTACTTGGAAGTTTTTTTTTACTCCATTCATTTTCCCTGACACCCAAATGTACTCGTTACATTTTGAATGCTTAGCAGGACAGGAAAATGGTCCAATTCACACACACTTATCAAGAGAACATTCCTGAGCATCCCTAATGCCTCTGATCTGGTGGACTCACGAAACACATTGCTTAATATAAGGAATTAGAAATTATTTATATTTATAGCAATTACATTGACTTTTGATAGAGTATATTTAAAAGAAAATACTTTTAGACTTTCACTCAAGTAGGATTTTAATGGGTAACTTTCACTTGAGTTATTTTCTCTTAATGTATCTTTACTTTTACTCAAGTATGACAATTGGGTACATTTTTCCACCACTGCTTATACTGTAATAACCAAACTGCTTTAGAAATCACTTCATAATCAAATCATAACAGAACCAAAGTGCCCGATTGAGCACTTAGTGAAGAGATATGAGCCCTTGTTGATGCAGAACATTGGTGCTTTGACAAAAGTGCTGCACAGATTTCATCCAGTAATGTAAAAATTCTAATATCCTAATATGATCTGCCCAGGATGAGTGTGTTGGCTCACCAAACTCATATAGCCTAGAATAAAAACTAAGTAATCTTGTCCAAGCCAGAATAGCAGGATCCTATCTCCTGTTTCTGTAGCTCATGTGAGGCAGCTCGATGTACAAGTACACCCGTGGACAGGATGCGAGTCTATTGCAAGTCCTTTCCCCAATACATCTCCTTAATGCTTTAACAGTCTTTGGCATGAGACAACCAAGGTTCAAACGGCCTACCTTCCAATCTCAGGGCATACGCTCTAACCACAAGGCCAATCCTAACTGATATGCTCCAGTTAACAGCATATTAGTTTGGATTACAAGCTCGTATTTCTCACTTTCCCCCATTGTGTTTTCCAATAGATCTACAGCTACGAGGACCTAATGAGCGACATTCCGGACGAGCGCTTCTACGAGCGTCTGGACTGGAACGGCAGCAAGAAGACCAAGGACCTGCAGGACGGCTCCATCTACATCCTGAACGTGACGTGGAACGACACGGGCACCTACCGCTGCATCTTCAACCGCACCCTCACCTTCACCTCCTACGAGTTCCACACCAACGCCACCAAGATCGTCCAGCTCAACGTGGTGCCAAGACGTAAGGCTTTTGCTTCAGGGTTCACAGGGTTAAGCTTAGGTGTAGACACAAACGAACACACACACACAAACAGTATAGTAGACACACACCCTCCTCTTGGGATAGGGGAGAGGGAGAGAGGAGGGGAGGGTGGAAGATAGGGAAATAGTACACTAAGATCACCCTCGTGAAAGTAGTGCCATGACATAGGCTTACTTACACCCTGCATGGGGAGGGGGAAGAGATGGAGGGGACAGAGGGTGCTGGGGAAGGGGGTGGGGTGGAGGGAGGGAGGGAGGGAGGGAGGGAGGGAAGGTTAGAAGAGAGGATGAGAGAGGACAAACACTCGATGTCCATGCCTGAATTGACAAAAATTGCAGTATTGTCAGAGCGGATGATGGGTTATGCATGGGTTATATGATTTTGATTTAGGGTCAGGGTTCGATAGCCCATGGTAGATTGTTTCAAAATGGAAGCATTGATATCAAAATCAAGGACATATGACAGAGGGATGAACAGGAAACAGTCATACAGCTCATTATCTATACAGCTGTTGATGGATGGTTAGTAGTAGTAGCCCTGTCACAGAAGCGGTCACAGCTGTCATTAACGCTCATATCTCCCAATCCAAAGGCTCAGCCACAGCCATGCCAATGATTGTCCAACACATCACTGTCAATGACAGCTGGCCATTAAGTAGATACTGTATCAAGAAAGACATACAGTAGACATGTACATACAGAGACAGATACAGTGCCTTCAGAATGTTTTCACACCCTTTGAATTTGATGTTATTTTAATGGACAAAAAAAAGCTTTTCTTTCAAAAACAAGGACATTTCTAAGTGACAAAACTTTGAACTGTAGTGTACATACATTACATTACATTACATTACATTACATTACATACATACATACATACATACATACATACATACATACATACATACATAGAGATCTACTGTACTGCTTTATTGGACCTGCATTTGGATGAATGATTTTTCTCCTAAAGAGAGGAGAGGTCAAAGACTTCCAAGAGCTAAATAGCTTTCATAATCATAAGTAATATTTTAAAGGCTTCCACAAAAGGTTGATACAGTGTCTCTAGAATGTTGGGTTTGGCAGCAAGCTTAGTCAGCTCACTTACTACTTGAGGTCATTCCACCAGTTTTAGTTGAGATTAATGTTCACCTTGAAAAACTGGGCCATTTACAGTGAAACACTGAACCCTTGTGGATGTCTGGGGATAATTGTACCATTATGTTTTCCAGGAGGCATCAGACATTCAGAAGCCTGTACATTTTCATTGAAATAGCTTCTAATGAATTAATCATTAATTAAGACTCTCTCTTAACCCCTCCTCTCATTCTCTAGTGACCAGGGGGATAGCGTCCATCTTATCTGAGGTGATGATGTATGTCACCATCATTGGGCTGCAGGTATGGCTGGTGGTAGAGATGATTTACTGCTACAGGAAGATATCAGCACAAGGCGAGGAAGCATTGAGAGAGAGCGCGTGAGTAGACACAAACACACTGCTCCAATTCATCGCAGACACCTTCGCACAAGAGCACACACTTTTTCCTCAATCTTCCTCTGAAAATATTATTTTCTTGCCATGTAATTTCCTAGCTAAAACTGCTACTTTCTAACTGCCCCCCTCTCTTATTCCTCACCTTCTCTCTCTCGGTATCTTGTCTCTCAGGGCGGAGTACTTAGCTATCGCTTCGGAGAGTAAAGAGAACTGTGCAATGGTGGCAGTGGCAGAATAGCACTGGTAGGTTTCCCCTACTAATAATCCATAACTGGACTCTTGGCCGTTTGTTGTCTGTTCTTTCCTTTACTCCTATTCTGTCACTGATGAGAACTCATATCAGCACCCAGAACCAAATCCCCTACATTTGAATTTTAAAAAGGGATTGTTCAGGATTTTATAACTTGATATTAGATGGTTTCTTCCCCGAAAATAAATCCAGGAGAAACTTCACCTTTAAGGCAGTCACAAGAGACTAGTGGACTCATGGCATCTCCATGTTTTCTTACACGTTGTCTTCATTTCAGGTTAAAGAATGGCTCCAAACGACGAATAGCTCTCGTTAGCCCTTCGACACTTCACCCCTTCGTCCAGACTTCCATCATGACACCATCTCATTACCCCATCCAGGAGGAGCAGCCTAGAGGCTTGTCCAGAGAACAGATGGATAAGAAGTGAAACAGCCAATGAAAAAGGACTTGTGTTGAAAAGCAAATATACAGCACGAGTGTACTATCGAGCAGTACTATAATATCAAGGAGAGTTGTAAATACAGTACGTGTGCTTAATTATGCAATCCAAAATCCTCATTATAATAAGTTAGTTCATACATAGCATTGTACATTACGTAGAGCTGCATGTTTACTGATACATCATAACAAATTGCGTTAATGTTTCTTAAAGGGTCATTGTCAGGATTATAAAAAGTGTGCTTGTATGAGAGCAATTAGAGGTCAGAACTCAACTGCGATCTTGCCCAACGGCTTTAGTAGCCTGTCTTGATCAGACCTTCCATGGCTATTTATGCGCGGGTCCAGACTAGCCTAGCGGTATATTCAAAAACATTCCAAGAAAACTTGAGGTTATGCATTCAGGTGAATGAAATGAGTACCCTGAGGAGTAGTAGCACAACACGGTTGACTTAGCTGGGAGTAATGGATTGTACACACCCAGAGCAACTATTTCTGGTTTGACAGCACCTGTCTACCTGTTCATGCTTTATTTGCTAGATTTTCCTTATCATATTTACAACAACCAAGGGCTTGTGATATTAGCTACCATTTTACTGCCGTGGGAAACTACCATAATTTGTCCAGTGTGCCTAGAGCAGGTATGTCTGACTGGTCAAAGACCAATCCCTACGGAGCAGAATACAGTGAGCTGCCATTGAAAAAAAATACTGGACATCCCTGTCATTCCTATTCGGCAGTCAATTCTGTATTACACCTCCAGGGGCAGCAGAACACTGCCTAATGTGGACTGCAATCTTGCACACATACTTTCTTGTACAATTTCATTGGGATCTGGGTTTAACTACTAAGGGGTCTGGGTTTTCTACCTTTGAAGTACGGAAAAGTGAAAGAATAACTGCCACAAAAGTGAACAAATTGTAATTAATGTTCAAGAGTCAAAATTCCCTTTAAAAGTCCTTGATGCTGGTTTGGTCAGATTAGAGATTCTAGTCACCTTTCACTTCTGCTGTAATTTAAAATGTTCACTGAAGAGAGCTGATCCAGTACACACTACTGTGGAAATGTTGCTTGCCAAAACGGTCAGCTTTATACCTTAATATAATTGTCATGTGAGAATGGAGTAGGCTTTATGTCTGGTTTATTAAATCAAAACAATTCCTACCTTGTCAGATTTCTATATTTGGGGAAATGTTTGTGGGAACTTTTCAGGTCTCTGACAAGACCCTCTTTCACTGCACACAGACAGACAGTGTAATAATACAGTCTGAAGAGCAGAGAGGCAACTGAAGTGTGGGACAGAAATGGCCTGTTGTTCTGGCATGCAGTCACATGTTTGGCTGTCACTGAGCTATGGCTAACCTCATGATAGAGTACCTGACTGGAAACTGGTGATGTGACATTTCCAGGGAACTTGACGGGCTCACTGGGAGTCAGGAGGATCAGATAATGTAGTCTGTTGACCGTGGCGTTGACCATGACCGACTTCGGCGAGTGTCAAACACAAACTTATGACCTTTTAAAACCACTCGTATTAAATATTTAATTGACAATTTCATAATGTACTTTAACATAAGGTACAAGGTGCCTGAGGGTGGCCTTTACAGTTAAGGGCTCTATCCTCTGCACATATACCTTCTCCCCCCCCCCCCAGTCGAGCTTTGACTCGACTGATAGCTACGTTGATGGGAGAAAATGTACTTTCTATACCTGTGATATGTGGTTGTCCCACCTAGCTATCGTAAGATGAATGTACTGTAAGTCGCTTTGGATAAAAGCGTCTGCTAAATGGCATATATTATTATTATTATTATTATTACAAACTGCGTCTGCTAAATGAGTCAAATGTTTTTTTAAATGTACGTATCCTAGCGACTACCAGCCCTACATTGCAATCCCCTTCTCTCAGTCTCCTCTTAATTTCATACCGTCTCTGTTAACAATAAAAACACAGGAGAGCTCAAGTTGTCTCTCTTTAAATTAACGTCGGAACAGCGGGTTGGATTCCCGGGACCACTCGTAGGGATAACGAATGCACGCATGACTACGTTGCTTTGGGTAAAAGCATGTGCTAAATGCCAGATATTATGCTGATATATTATCTAAGAGGGGATGCAGAACAGGTGGGAGTCACCCAATAACCGCCCTTAAATATATAGATATAGCAGATGTATTAATGTCACAGGAAATTATCCTAACAGTGTCTTCCTGCTCCTTGGTAATGATGTAGGCCAGTAGTACAAATGTGTTTGTAGGTCAATTGACAGTATCGATCTACATGGACTTTGTCTGAAGTCGCGGTTATTGGCAGACATTTAAATCAATGAAATGCTTTGCCTGAACAGGTCAAAGCAACAGATCAGCTTGAATTTGGACACGCTGGGAAGTCAGAAAGATGACAATTACACAGACTGTTTTGAAATACTTTTTTAGTTAAACTTTATGAAAATGGTTGATGACACACACTTAAAAAAATAATAACACTCCGATGAGTTGTTGCATATTTTAGAACTTTTCATTTCTCTCCAGGGCATTGTGTACAATCAAATCTTTTACAGTACATTTGCTCCCCACCCCCCCACTTTCCTCCCTGAACCTAATAAATACAGTACATCCTTTGATCACTCACTGTTTGGCCGTGCACAGCAAGGCTCACACATTTACACAGCTGACTTACTCAGTGCACAGGCAAGAGACGGAAAGAGTAGGGGGGGGGGCAGTACAACGATGGAAGAGAGAGAGAGGAAGAGTGAAAAAGACAATAGGAGGGGAGATGAAAGGGAAAATAATTAGGAAGAGAAGATGGTTTTTGATGGGAGTGAGCAGAAAATAAAATGAGATGACCCTCCGACAAACAAAAACAAGAAGAAACAAGACAGACTACAAAATAAAGATAAAAATGAAAAGGAGCAACATATAAACATCCATTTGAACTCACAAAAACAATACTGCAATATTTCCCTTTATCCAGGCCTACACTTCTGGTTGGTCCTTTTTAAGTCCAGCCCAGTTTACACTAGAAAGTCACTAGTTTATTGCATCCCTCTGTTTACCTGGTCTACAAAGTCGGCGTCCCAAAGGGCACATTATTTCCTATGTAGTGCACTACACTATAAAGGGAATGGGGTGCTATTTGGTACGCAGAGCCTGGGTCTACAGAGTACAGTCAGTAACCCTGAAACACTTCAAGTCCAATCCAATAACACAATCAGAAGTTGACCAAGTGCGAGAAAAACAACAAAAAAAGTATCCGACAAAAACAAACTCAATCATACTCATCTTAATAATACCAAATGTAACAGTGACAATGTGACGTTGAGGACACTCCTTTCTAATACACATACATCTCCGTCTTCTTGTCCAACTCCAGATCTTCGCTTGCTTGTCTCATTTTGCCCTAAACACACTTTAGTGATACACTACTTTTTACACATTCAAAAGTAGGATACAAAATCTCCAAATATCCTTATTGCTATGACCAGTAAATATAAAAGATTAACTTAACAGCTCTTTCTTGGTCCGCGCTGAAGCATTAACACAGAACATATAGGGGGAAAAAGAAAATCACTCGTGTTGAGAGCGAGACAGGACTTTTCGAAATCAAAGTCGTGCTAAATAAATACTGGAACGGTCTGGCGCGCACACTCATTCGCTCGCAATTCTCGAACCAACCCAGTCACCCTCAAAAAGACAGCTAACGATAAAAATCGAGCTAGTAGCAGATTTAGGAGTCTTTTTGGATTATTAACGTCTAAAAATAAAAAATAAAGTATTGTTTGGAAATGATTCTCCAATAGCAGATCAAGTCTAAGATGGAAGCTGCTGAACCCAGATGGAGAGAGAATGAGAGAGAACGAAAAAAAAAAAAAAACAAAGTGTTAGAAACAGGAGACTTTCTGTAATCCATCAGAGCTTTCCCCTCCCTCGTCATGTGTCCTTCATTTCCAGAGGCTCAAGGGGGACTTAGCTGAGCGGACCCCTCACACCGAGGCACATAAGTCCCCTAGGCTGGCTTCAGCTGGGAACAGAGCCATAGCTGTTTATCAGGGCTGGGAAAGCTCCCAATTTCCCAAATGTCAGAGTCCATCCATTTTGAAACGCAAAGTTAAATCTGGGTTGGCCCATTTTGAGAAATGCAGTCGGTCCAAGTCAAGTCAGTCCGTTATGAAATGCGCTGGACCGGAGTCTGTCCATTTGAAACGCAGCAGCAGGGCTGCACATGTTGAAATGCAGTAGTTCGTCCGTTTTCTTTTGAAAATGTCTCTTGGATTCTCAAGCAGGGGAGATGGTTCAGGGTGAGCAGCATGTTTGGTTGCATGTGAGGAGCAGATGGTACTATACAAATTGGCCAGCCTTTAGCCCTGACTGTGGGAGATATGGTTGGCTCACCGTGCTATGTTATTGCTGTAGTCCTGAAGACATTCCCAGTCTGTCTGGGCGTGAGAGAAGGTGAGACTTTGCCATTGCAGGTTACTCAGACTGAGGTGTGGGGAGATATGGGTAGTGTAGTACCCCAAAGGTCACTCACCACCCACCTCATTGCAGGTTGCTCAGACTGAGGCGTGGGGACCCCGCCCCCCACATCTATCCCTGTCTGTTTTGAGTAGAGAAGCAGGAGCGGAGCTTGGGATCGGGTGAGAGAGAGTGTCACTCTCCCTGATTGGCCCAGCTGGACCCTCCCCCTCTGGCCACCTCCACCGTGGTTCTCTCCCCCCGTGGACCATTCATACCCACTTGAGGGCTGGAGGGTGGAGGGTGGAGGGAGGGAGGATCAGTGCTCAGTGAGAGACTCTGAAGTGGGGTTCGAGGGGGGATCCTGCTGGACTTCTGGAGTGACGACGCCTCGGTGGAGCTTTTCCAACGACTGTTTCATCTGAGGGAGAGAGAGAGGACAGAGGAGGAGGCGAATGTCATTACGACAGCCGTGATGACTCACTCATGAATAACATGAGGGAACGATGCGTGCAAATGCTTGGACACACACACACACCTGGTCTAGCAGAGTGACTGAGGATTGGAGGATCTGTTGCCATTTGCCCAGCTGGGCCTGGTGGAACTGTCTCTGGAGTTGCAACACCTGGGCCCACTCTCCTGCCGACTGGGGTAGAGGACTGGATGGAGAGAAGAGAGGAGAATGAAAGGGAGAGAGAGAGAGTGAGAGAAGAACAGTTAATTCACATGCTAAACATGCATCTCTGGTAGTAAGAAATATCCAATGAAAGTGCTGGTTTGTTCTTGAGCAACGGAAGAGAACAAATCATAGAACAAAACATAACAGTGGGAATCAGAGGTGCATTCAGTTCTAGTTTAAATCTGGTTTTCAATCAAAAGGAGAACAGGAAGCCTCCTGTGTGGCGCAGCGGTCTAAGGCACCGAATCGCTGTGCCACCAGAGACTTGCAGCCGGCCGCGACCGGGAGGTCCATGGGGCGACGCACAATTGGCCTAGTGTCGTCCGGGTTAGGCCGGGTTAGGGAGGGTTTGGCCGGAAGGGTTATCCTTGTCTAATCGCGCACTAGCGACTCCTGTGGCGGGCCGGGCGCAGTGCACGCTAACCAGGTCGCCAGGTGCACGGTGTTTCCTCCGACACATTGGTGCGGCTGGCTTCCGGGTTGGATGCATGCTGTGTTAAGAAGCAGTGCGGCTTGGTGGGTTGTGTTTCGGAGGACGCGTGTGTCATGACGTTGGCCTGGGGGTTAGGTTTATGACAGTCATAAATACCTCTTTCTCCTCTCTCTACCCTACTGAGGTTACATTTGCAAAACCCTTGGTTAACAGAGATTCTGGGAACATCAGAAGGTGGGGGGAAATGAAGGGGGGGGTGAAATGAACAATATTCTGGTAATCCGAGCAACAGACTTAATGAATATGATGTCAGTTCGGTTGTCATCTGAGACATTCGCATCAATGATATGACAAACTCTACAGTGGAAAGTCTACACATCAGAGTTCACATGGAATTGTTGTTTAATTTAAATGTTTGAATATTAAATTATTCGCCCTCCTCTCCCTTCCTATATAAAGCCTTGACGACAATTTAACCTCCTGTTCCGAGGATGTGAGGACGACGGTCCGATGTCAGAATGGTTCAGATAATAACTACAGAACGAAGCCAACATCAGCGTGAGCTTGGTAGCGAATGGTATGAATTTTGAACTCTTATTCACTACAGAAGTGATACCTCCTAGCCGTTGAGTTAGCAACAGCAGATGAAAACAAGGTTTAGGAAGGAACAGACAGAGTATCCCGTCTATCACCCAACTACAACGTAACCAATTGACAACCAGAGACATTCTTCAAAGGACTCGGTTGGGCAACACGGCCTTCCATCTAACACCAACCTACCGAAGCTCAGAGTAAATATTTATTGCATTTTCCTTTTCCAAATGGGCAGTAATTTAGAATGCATAAGATACTGTATTTACAATAGCACAGCTTCTTCCCTTTGTTCCTCAGTCTTCCCGCTCTTTCACTCAAACCCAGCCCTTTTCTTTTGTGTACCAAGCTGTTCTATCTGTTCCGCCCGCTAGGGACGTTTTCCTTTATGACGTCATTTGTTATAAGTTATGATTTAATTATGTGTATGTGTAATTCTTTGATTAGTTAGGTATTTAGTAAATAAATAATTAAAAACAATTTTGTATTGCTGATTCAACTTGTGAGTCAGGGTTCGTGCAGATAACCAGGTTAATTACATTTACATGATTAGCTCAATCAGGTGATATTAATTAAGGAGATATTATTTTATAGAATAGCATGTCACATCACTTAATCTGGCATAGCCAAAGACACGACACATGGCTTTCGACCTTCGTCTCTCCCGAGCCCGTACGGAGTTGTAGCGATGAGGCAAGATAGTAACTACTAACAATTGGGTACCACGAAATTGGGGAGAAAAAGGGGGGTAAAAAAAACAAGAACAGGACAGTGTCCTCTGATGGGTAAGTAGTAATGGCTATAATATAAAGATGTATCCTGGTTTGGTTACCTGTCAGACATAGAGAAGGAGTGCCACGTCTCCAGTGTGTGTGCAGCTCTCTCCAGAGAACACAGCTTGTAAAACAAGAGCATGTTGAGGGCCACCAACACCACCAGACTAGAGGAGAGAGAGAGGAGAGGTGATAGGACAAAACAGCATGGAACGAGAGCGAGAGGGTAAATGTATTGACGTTAGTATGGGCCAAAAATGGAGGGAGCGAGACTGGGTTATGAATAAAGGGAATATGAGAACTCGAGGAGGAATGGAAAAGTGGTTGCGCACCTCAAACTGTAACACAGCACAAAATGTTTTTGGACAACAGAGCATACTAGACCATCAAATGACAGCGCAGACGCCACAACGCCGAACAGTCATTCAACGAGACAATGACGATGTGACACCAAGTCTCTTATTATACTGTACCTGACACAGATCCTATGCACATGAAGCGATAGAGAGAGAGAGACAGTGGGAGGCCGTCAGTAAGCAGAGGAGATATAAATGTTCATTGAACCCCCCCCCCCTCAAAACACTGACGACATGGACTACAGAAACAAAGAAACCAGCATTCAGACTCATTTGTTACATACTGTGGTGATTACGGTAATGCTACAGGGATGAGAAGTCCCCAAAAACACTTTCACAATCACTCACAAAAGGTCCAATCCCAACTTGAGTTTAGTGTAGGTTATGTATTGATGTCAATAGGAGGATTGTGTGAAACGTATCTCAAGTATGGATTCATCCTAAAGTTCATACGCTGGACAAGATTAGGCCATTGATAATTCCCTTAGGGGAAACGATCAGTGTTTCTTTTCACACACGCCAAGAGGTCAGAACTCACATGAAGCTGACTATGAGCAGCATGGTAGAGATGCTGTTGCCTCCGCCACGCGAGCGCTCTCCGTGCTTGTACTGACCACCTGGTCAAAGGGAGAAACGCATTACTTCCTGCCAGAAGAGCCTGGATGCAGTTCCAAAATTACACCAGCAGATGTCAGTGTATAAAGCAAAGAGGAACACCAGTGGCATCTGACATTTAGCTGTATGAATCATCATAAACCTGGAGACAAATAAGTTTGAGGTAATCGTTGAACTCTGCTTGACAATCTTTTATATGGGTCTTATTTATCAGGTGATAACAGAAGATAACAGATTAACTGATGCATCTCCTGACGCCACCACGACCCTGTTGACTCACCCGCCTCTCTCCGCTCCTCTCCTATTCCTCGGTCCCCGCGCTCTCCACCTCCCTCTCTTTCCCGGTCCGCCAGGCGCCGGGAGCAGGTGCGTTTGCGTCGCCGCAGGGCTGGGGGTGTCTTGGCAGAGTCTGCCCCCACCACATCCCCAGAGGTCACCACTGACACCTCAGACTGGAGCAGGGTCTCCAGCTTACACACCTCACTCTCTGATAGGGAGGGAGGGAGAGAGAGACGGCGACAGAGAAAGGGAGGGAGGGAGGGAGGGAGGGAGAGGAGGGGGAGACACAGAGAGGGGACACAGAGAGGGGAGACACAGAGAGGGGGAGACACAGAGAGGGGGAGACACAGAGAGGGGGAGACACAGAGAGGGGGAGACAGAGACATAACCAGAAAGAACCAAAAAGAGAGGTAAGCAATAAGAACACACACAGACACTTCTTTATCCCGAGTAGGAGAATAAGACTACGATGTAAGTCAGTCTCACCCATGTGTCTGTAGTACTCCTCGATGCCGCTCCAGGTGTTCTTCTCGATGAGCGCCTTCACCAGGCTCCACGGCTGCTTCTTGTAGCAGATATCTGACGACACCCTGCAGACACACAAGCAGCCACAACTCAGAGTCCATCACACTGCAACCAGTAAGCCATGCCTGAAGCACTCTGCACCACTCGACATAATGCACGGTACTGCACATACCTGGGATCCCCAACAGAATTAAATAGAACGTATTATATAACAGTATTATATGACATCTCTAAAGGGATCACACAGTTCACCAACGACAGAAGCTAGAAACGTATCATAATGAACACCGATCCGCCACTCGTGTGATGGCGCCGACAGACCTGGCAGTTCTGCTTCTAGCATTTCGCTACTCCTTCAATAGCAATCTGCTAAATATGTGTATGTGGCCAATAAATCCGATTTTGAGTTAAACTTGCACCTCTTAGAACAGCTTAAAAAGGACACTTCATCCATTTCAGGTGTATTTTATGTGACGTAAGAACATAAGCTTGCGGTTTCTAAGGCAGTGAGTTCACCTGGTACATACAACATTTGGTAGGTTAGCACACAAAAAAAAAGTTGTTTCAAACAACTAAATGTTCCTATTGCCATTTGATCTGCACAGGTGACTCATACACAAACTATTAGTCAAAAGGCCTTCTTCAGTGTGCTGGGTGGTGAAAGTAGGTATATACCGGAGTCTGCTCTTGTTCTTGTTGATGGCGGTGAGGCAGTAGCGGTGCACAGTGTAGAAGTAGTCCTGGTAGGGGATGCCCGAGGTAATGACCTCCGAGTCCACCACGTAACACTCGCCCGGCGCACTGTTCTTAAACAGCGTCTGGATGGAGAGAGGGAAAGAAAGGTGTCAGCGTTAGCGAATGAACTGCGGGGGTGTGTCTCGATCCTCAGAAGGCGAGTCAAGTCTTGTTCTCCAACCCAGTGGAGACTCCCAACTCCAACGTCTCTGTGCCGTGACCTAGATTTTGTGTTGTTGTTGTTGTGTGAACCGGATATTCAAACCAGAACACGGGAGGACAATGGAGGCTGGTGTCACTTTAGAAATCGGAGGACAGGCTCATTGTAATGGCTGGAATTAAATTAATGGAACCTATCAAACACATCAAATCTATATGTTTGATCCGGTTCCATTCATTACAATGAGCCAGTCGTCTGATTTAACGTGACACCAGCTACCACTAATGTTGACCAAATTTTTTTTTAAACTGTAAAATCCATCGTGCTGACTGACTGACCTGAGTTTCCACTACGGGGGCGGTCTTGGGGCCCAGGGGGTTGTTGATGGCGATGGTGTAACTCAGGATCCGGTTGGTGTTCCCACTGCAGCTGTCCTGCTGCCACTCGCGAACTGACAGGTCTGAGGGACAGAGAGAGAGGACAAGGAAAAGAATGAGGGAGGGAGTGAGTGTGTGTGTGTGTGAGGGAGAGAGAAAGTGAGAGAAATCGAGAGAAAGGAGGAGTGAGAGGACAGAATGAGAGGAAGACAGAGGGAGAAAAGCGAGAGGGACACAGCACCGCTTCACAGAGGGAAATGCACTAATTAAAGCCACACAATGTCCTCAAAAGCTGGCAGGGGCACAAACCAGGGAGGCCACCAACCAACCAACTCCACGCCTCTATGGCAGCATCTAATAAACGACAACTTTGGGGAACTGTGCTAAGAACAACGAATATGCAGAGCCCTGTACTGCTTCTCTCGAAACAGACAACAGCATACATATCAGGTGTTGAAGAAAAGAAAAGAGATCGAAAGAGACAGATGGAGGAAGGTTAACACAGTGTAAACAAACACAGTGGACTGCTCATTAGCGCTACAACACACTGGCCTATGTCTGAGGAGAGGGGAAGGAAGGGGGCGGAGGGGGGGGGGAGAGACCCTAACCGCATCCCAAATGGCACCCTATTATTCATGTAGGGAATAGGCCAGGATGCCATTATTTGGGACAGCTCCAGTCTAAGCACTAGGAGGATAATAACAATCATTCCATCCCCGTACATGACAACAGCCATACTGCGTGGAGCAGCAGAGACGTCCTACAGATGAGCACCAGTGTATCAGGAGATAGTCGGTCGGGTGGAAGAGGCGGCAATGAGTGTCTCACGCAGTAACACTCCTAGGCCGCATCCCAAGTGGCACCGCATTCCCTAAATAGAGCACCACGTTTGACCAGGGCCCTGGTCAAAGGAAATGCACTATATACGGAATAGGGTGCCATCTTGGACGCAGGCCTAAAGCTTACTGTACAAGCCCTGGAGGAGTGGACTTTAGGAAGGGCTGATCAGTCACATGGAATGAACTAAGCATTTAGCATCCTATCGTGTTGTAACCTATCCATGTTTCTAGGCAGACTATCACTAGTACTGGGAAACAGTTGTATGTACAGGAATGTACTCTAGGAACAACATTTCTACTTACATTTTTTTAAAGAGATATTTGGAAAGGGAATGAAAACAGAATGAGCAGAAAGGGAGAGGGATCAAGAGGAACAAAAACGAGAACGTTGCCAATGCCAACCATGTGTAAGATCAACAAAGAGTGTGTGTGTGTGTCTCTGCGTATGTACAGTGGCTTGCGAAAGTATTCACGCCCTTGGCATTTTTCCTATTTTGTTGCCTTACAACCTGGAATTAAAATAGATTTATTGAGGGTTTGTATCATTGGATTTACACCATTAAATACCATTAACACCATGCCTACCACTTTGAATATGTCAAATATTTGTTTGTTTCACTATAAAAATATAATAAAAATAGAAAACCTGAGCATGCATAACTATTCACCCCCCAAAGTCAATACTGCAATTACAGCTGCAAGTCTCTTGGGGTATGTCTCTATAAGCTTAATCTAGCCACTGGAATTTTTGCCCATTCTTCAAGGCAAAACTGCTCCAGCTCCTTCAAGTTGGATGAGTTCTGCTGGTGTACAGCAATCTTTAAATCATCCCACAGATTATCAATTGGATTGACGTCTGGGCTTTGACTAGGCCATTCCAAGACATTTAAATGTTTCCCCGTAAACCACCAGTGCTTCTTTAGCAGTATGCTTAGGGTCATTGTCCTGCTGGAAGGTGAACCTCCGTCCCAGTCTCAAATCTCTGGAAGACAAACGGGTTTCCCTCAAGAATTTACCTGTATTTAGCGCCATCCATCATTCCTTCAATTCTGACCAGTTTCCCAGTCCCTGCCGATGAAAAACATCCCCATAGCATGATGCTGCCACCACCATGCTTCACTGTGAGGAGGGTGTTCTCGGGGTGATGAGGTGTTGGCTTAAAGTGGTCCTATTGACAGCTCCTTCAGGGTCATCTTTGGGCTCTTCGTTGCCTCTGATTAATGCCCTACTTGCCTGGTCCGTAAGTTTTGGTGAGCGGCCCTCTCTTGGAAGGTTTGCTGTGGTGCCATATTCTTTCCATTTATTAATAATAGATATAATGGTGCTCCGTGGGATGTTCAAAGTTTCTGATATTGTTTCATAACCCAACCCTGATCTGTACTTCTCCACAACTATGACCCTGACCTGTTTGGAGAACTCCTTGGTCTTTATGGTGCCACCCCTTGCTTAGTGGTGTTGCAGACTCTGGGCCCTTTCAGAACAGGTGACTTAGATTGCACACAGGTGGACTTTATTTGACAAATGATGTGACTTCTGAAGGTAATTGGTTGCACCAGATCTTATTTAGAAAAGGGGGTGAATTCATATGCATGCGCCACTTTTCCGTTTAGAATTATTTTGCATTTTTGGAAACAAATAATCTTTTAAATTTCACTATTTTGTGTATGTCAAATTACATGAAATCCCAATAAATTAAAATATGAAACTATATGAATGTGTATGTGAAGAACAGGTGTGAGAGTGTACACGTTTGCGCTGTACGGACCTGTGAAGTGCCGCTGGGAGAAGAGATGCTGGATGAAGTGTGTGTCTGCGGAGAAGAGCAGGTCATGCAGCTTGTCCACGCTCATGCGCACTGCCATGTTGATGTGTAGCCGGCCGGCCAGGTCCGCACAGAACGACTCCACCTCGTCTGGACGGGGACAGAGTTACACAGTCATCACGACTATAGTAGAGATACCACAGGTGGTCCTTCTGTAGCTCAGTTGGTAGAGCATGGCGCTTGTAACGCCAGGGTAGTGGGTTCGATCCCCGGGACCACCCATACGTAGAATGTATGCACACATGACTGTAAGTCGCTTTGGATAAAAGCGTCTGCTAAATGGCATATATTATTATTATTATTATCAAGTCTAATCATCAGAATTTCTATGATAGATTTTTTAAATGTTATATCCCCCCAGGATTTGTTGCAACTGCATTGACAAACGGGGCTGAGATAAGCTGGCTTGCCAATCAACTTCAATTCCAGTGTCAGATGAAATGGCTTTTCAAGTCAATTAAATATAAAAACTTTCAGCGATAATGGGGAGGATAATGTCCTTTTTTGTTGACGAGAGACACAGTTTAACACAGTTCTGTTTGAGCAGAAGAGAACTGTAAAAGACTCCCCACTTTACAGGCCTCAAAGTAAATACATTGTGGTTGCGAACACTAGCACAGTTCAGACTTCTGTAACGTGAACGTTGCACTTTATCGGTCAAATCAGTCACTATATATTGTTTTTCTGCTCCTAGTACTCTGTCATCTGCTAAGTGAACGCTGACGTCTCGAGTTTCTCTTGAGTTTTGCCTTTAATGCAGCAAGTAACAGTCTGTTCTCAGGAGAGTCCATGACTACAGTAATGTAGGTCCTACTAGACTACTATTATGGTATCAACAGGAAGGGAGTATTTGCAGTAGTTTCAACTGGCGTTCTCTTCTGCATCTACACTAATCTGAGAAAAAAGGATAGCTGAAAGCAGCAGAGTGGAAACCAATCGCTTTCACCTGTCACCTTCTTTCAGATTAGTGGGAAGGAAGGAAAGGAGACGAGGAGAGAACCACTCTACGGACTATTAGAATTTCACCTTTGTGAAGTGTCTACAATCCCATTTTTCCCTCTCAAATCTCCCACGTCTGCATCAGATTAAAATGTATTGTCTATGTTTGCCTAAACGTAAATGTTTTTCCATGAAACTACTCTCCTGTGGGCTCCAGGAACTCACCCTCTTCCTGTGTGTCTGAGGAGTTGCTGGGGTCAGTGGGCAGCTCGTCGTCGTTGGTGAGCTGGTCCAATGAGGAGAGGTTTCCCAGGCTGGTGGCAGACGGGGGCATCATGTGATTGGCAGACTCCAACAGGAAGTCTCCGTCCTCCTCCACATACTAGGAAATGGCATGCGAGGGGAGAGAAAGGGGTAGTTAGTTACCACACGCTGTGAGGTCATTATGGCAGAAACACACTAACACAGCAATCCCAACACCCTCACATAACTGAGGAGCCTTGGAGGACTAGTACGACCTCAAAGCCTCTCTACTCCGCCCTGGTCAGACAACAACACTGGCTCCTTTAGGCACAGCATGGGCCGCGTCCCGAATAACACCCTATTCCCTATATAGTGCACTACTTTTGGCCAGGGCCATAGCACCCTATTCCCTGTAGTACACTATATAGGGAAGAGGGTGCCATTTGGAACAGAGCATTAACATTACATCCGGATGGCCGTTTAGAGCCAACAAGCGACTCTGATCTACTGGGGTAAGACTGGGGTATATGTATCCTATCAAGATAAACCATGGAAAAGTCATAATTATGAAACTATCTCCAAAGTCAGTTCAAAGTTATATACACCCCCAACCCCCCGCCTCCCGATGCCCTGGGTCATACTTACTTAAGACAAAAGATTTGAAACATTTTACCCTAATGAATACGACCCTGTAGTTCCCTGGCATGAAATCAAATAAAACTCACGAAAGAGGCAGCAGCCGAGGCGGGGGCGGACAAGGAGGCGGTGTGTGTAGTGGAGGGCAGGGAACTCTGGGAGCTGGGCGGGCTGGGGTCCGGGGGGTCGAGGGAGGGGCTGCCGGGGATGTCTACGGGCAGACAGGTGGATGAGGAGGGAGGAGAGGAGCCCAGACCACCGCTGGCTAGGAGGGGGCCACTGGGGAACAAGGCTGCCATGGAGGAGGGCGAGCTGCCCAGAGAAGCTATGGCCCCCAAGGAGCTGAGGTCCAACAGGTCAGAGACAGAGACCGACTCATCCACTGGCCTGAGATGTGGTGGGGGGATGGAAGGAGAGGTTTAACGATATACAAAGAGACAGAAAGAGAGACAGAGAGAGATGAAGGGGACAGAAAAAGGGCAGTACGGGGGAAAGAGGGCGAAAACGAGAGAATGAAGGACGGGAAGACAGAGGAGAAACAGGAGAAAGAAACAGCATGATTAACAATTCACAATCCCAGTAGTGGCTTTTAATTGAAGGGATCGATAATCCAGAGACATCAAAGTTAACGGACGAGAGTTCTAATTTAATGGACAATGCCAAACTAAATGGTCACACGCACACACAATTCAGACTTTTTCTCACACACAGCGAACATGTACACTCACAGTAGACCGTTAATGTGCTCGTCGGTGGGGGAGACATAGTCATCGTCTTCACTGGTGAGGCCCAGCTCAGTGCCGTAACACTGATGGACGATGTGCCACAGCTCCTTTGGGGAAAGAGGCTGAAGGGAAACAGACATTAACCGTCTCAATAACTTCTTGGATTTTCCTCTTGTAGGACATTAAAAACGCCGATCAATAATTCAGTAACCGATAGTTTTGGTCAGTGTTTTATGCATTTTGGGTCCCGTTGCATTATGTTATATTTCATCACTGAATAGTTCTATTATCCAATAAACGACATAAATAATATTGTTTTCCCCCCCTCTCAGTATTTGGAAGTGCCTTCGTTCCGGCACAGTGATATATATGCCCAGTTAATGTCACACTGGCAGGAGTGTGAGAGCTGTAGGTGGGAGGAGGGAGAGGAGGTGGGTACCTTGTCCATCAGTGCGTTCTGCCACAGTCTGAACATCATCATGTAGCTGCGGTCCCTCGCCCCGAAAGATGTGAAGAAGTGCTGGATGAAACGACAGAGAGAAAGAGAGCAAGCAAAGAGGAAAACAAATACAGTGAACGATGGAATGATGGCTAATGGTCATTGCTATTGATTTGGCTTGTCAAAAACAATGACAGTTCATTTTGCCATGATAAAAAAAAAGTTTGTCAGTCAAGCATTGGAAGCATCTAAACCAGTGGTTCTCAACTGGTTTTGCATTGGGATCCAAATATGACAATTGAGTCACGACCCAATATTATGGAATGTTGATCATTACATTTTGTAATGTTGTATTGTAGCTGCCTTTTTGGGCAGGTTTCACTTGCTAAATAGACTCTCTCAATTGTGGTATTAAAAAGGAAGTACACACAGCCATATTAACTGAGAAAACATTTACCAATTGAAAAGAATAAGCCATTTAATTTTAGACCACCAATTCAGGAGTGGGGTGTAATAAATGATCAGACTCAGAACATAACATTATTGGACTGGTTTTGATGTCAATGAAAAGTAACACATACCAGTGTTTAAAAAAACACCATCATTAGGAATTCTTAATTATCAATTACAATGTAAATAGTTACACAACCTTGACCTTTTTTTTTAAAGGTGTACATTTTTAACCAGATCACAAATGTAATATGAAAATCATAATGAATTAACAATAATAATTAACATAGTGAACAATAAGTCATTAACCTGTTTATTTATTGTTTGTGTGTGTGTGTGGCCTATCAGTGGGAAAGCTGGGGGTGTTTCTTTAGTTTGATAAGTTAATTTATTATTGAAATCTGGGGTGATGGTTGACAAGGCAACTCGGAGGTCATGCTGGCTGTCCAGTTTTTTTCTGATTTTAGTTTGTTTTCAGCACTGCCATTACAGAGAAGCCACTTTCAGACTGATCGGTACCTTGATTCTGATTGCATGACAAGTGAGAGCAGGATACTCTACCATTACGCTCACCAGAACTGTCATTTCCGGGAAGCGCATGCTCAGTCCACAATCAAATGACAGCTCCACCAGCTGATCCTCTTCGTTGCTTGGCAACGTGATGTTTCCCATCTCCACTTGATAGGGGTCCCCGTATCCAGTCATCTTGTCTCCTGTTCTCCTCCAGGAAGTAGTCGCAAAACTTTCCCTGCAGCTTGACAAGATGCTATTAAACGGTGTGTCGCCGTGCGCTTTGTTGATCGGATTCTGAATCTTGAAATCAGCTTTGGGAAACATGTTCATCCCTCCCGTTAGAAACATGATTTGCCCAAACGGCAAGCTTCATCTTGAAGGCTTCCACTTCCTCCCCCTGTACAAATTGATTGTGCCCCCTCCCTTGCATTGACACATTGAGAAAATTCAGATAAAAAATATACACCAGGTAGGCAACCTGCGCGAGCATTTCCTCACAATCGGAAAGTTCGGGCAGAGGGAACTTGTTTACCAAAAGAAACGCAGAAATCTCTGCTCGAAGCTCATAAAAGCGACCCAACACTTTACACCTGGAAAGCCAGCGAACCTCTGCATGATAAAGCACCTAATGGTGCTCCCTCCCCATATCCCTGCAGAAGGCCTGAAACACCTGCTTCTCCTAGAACTCTTTTTGATATAGTTGACACGCATGATCACATCCTGGAGTGTGGCGTGGAGCTCAGGCACCATGTCCTTCGCTGCCAACGCCTCCCTATGTAGGAAGCAGTGGTTCCACGTCACACTCTGTGCTCTCTCCAGGATCCACTTTGCTACCCCGGAGTGCATTCCCGACATAGCAGCTGCCCCATCAGTGGTCACACCGACGCACCCATCCCAGGCCAGTCCCACGGAGCCCAAGTGCATATCCATTGTGTTAAAGACAGGCTTTGCAGTGTTGGTGGTGGGCCAATCAGCACTTAAAAGGAACTGCTCCTAAAAGTTATTATCCCAGGCGTGCCTGACATAGACCATTAGAATTGCATGTTGAGCCAAACCTGTAGAGTCATCAAGCTGTAGGGCGTAATGGCCATTTGGATGTCTGCCGTATTATGCCCTCAGACATGTCCTGGATTCTCCTGTCATTGGATAGGGGTGTGGTTTTCAAGTTGGTTGGCAGCCAACTCTCCCAAGATTTCAGTACACATATCAATCGCAGCAGGGAGTATGAGATCCTCTGCACTGGTGTGGGATTCATTGCACTTAGCAATGCGCTGGGCCTCAATGAATGATGCGAAGTGCCTTTTCTTGTACCGTGCATAGGTTCTTCAATTCATCTTGTGAGGACTCCAGATATTGACATTTCCTTCTTTTTTTTCTTTTTTTAAGTCAGCCTTCTTATCTTTGTCTTGGATGCTTGGTGTCCAAATCCCATTTCATTTTGGAGGGATTTCATGCTCTCATTAGCCAACAGCTCGTTGCATAGGACGCACTGCGGTCCACACTCGCCCTGCCTGTCTTATATGTAAAACCATATTTGATGGGGAGGTTTTTTTTCTCTTCTTGACAGGGACCGGGTTGTCTGCCTTGGTGTTCATATGGGATGCAGCAATGGATGAAGAGGGAGCTGCACGTTTTAAAAACTTGTCCATGATTTTACTCTGACGGCTAGCCGACATGAGTTAAATGACAGTTAACTATGCACATGTGCAAGGCCTGCAGAACACACCTGCATAGTTAGCTGTCAATCAAGCTAGCTGTCAAAATATCTGTATTATCTAAGTGGACGTGTCACATTTAAACAAAATAACAATCTGTCATTTCATTGGATCAGTGTGTGTGTGTGTGTGTGTGTGTGTGGGGGGGTGAGAACGTTATTGGATTGGTCAGCGAGTGAGCGCAGGGCGAAAACCCTCCGAATCCGAACGTAGCTAGCCATTTCACCACTGCGGACACACTGTGCGTGTAAAGTCAGCAGCTGTAATAAGTGCTGCAGCGGTATCCTTTCAAAATAAACCTCTCGCGACCCTCCCCCCAGTTGACAATCACTGAGCTAAACAATACGTATACTGTCTACAAGAACCTATAATAAAAGTTAGTTTCCTTTTTCTTTACATATCATTGATGCACCTGTTAACTACTGTTCTTCCACTACTCTGAACCGTCATAGTAGGCTGTGTGACTGAATATCGAGCCCCTTGGCTCACCTTGTCGTGGTCGGTGCTGATCTGAATGGCGTTGGGGATGACCTTGGCAGTCTTCTCCTTGGTCAGGGTGGTCACATCTTTCAGCAGGATTGTAATCTGAACAGAACTGGAGGGTTAGTGTGCGTATGTGTGTGTGTGGAGGGTTGGTTCTTCTATCCTTGTGGGGACCTAAAATCTCCCAAAGTCCCCACAAGGATAGTAAAACAAGGGACTTTGGGGGATTTTTAGGCCCACACACACACAGGATTAAGGCTATTTAAAGCTCAGATGTTAGGTTTAGGGTTACAATTAGGGTTAGGGTAAGTGGTGAGGTTTAGGCTTAGGAGTTGGGTTTAAGGCTAGGGAAAATAGGATTTTTATTGGAAATCAAATTTAGGTCCCGACGAGGATAGAAGAACAAAAAGTGTGTGCGCGCGTCTATAACTTACAGTGGTTTCCCAGCGGAAGATATTGCTATAGAAGCAGAGCCAGTTCTCTGACAGATAGAGTCTCCCCTGGAGTAGAATGTCTTTCTGCAGCGCACATGAGTAGTCTGGGGAGGAGAGGAAGAGGTTGGAGGAGAGACGTCAGGCTGATAAAGCCACAGCATCGGCCCTTCACTTCCACAGTGTCAGCACAAAGTACGTGTTTGTGAGTGTCGCGCGTCACTCACCCACTATGAGGCGTTCTGTGTCTGGCAGCTTCTTGAAGAGTTTACGGAAATCCTCATTGCGCTGTTTATAAGTTGGACTGAGAACCTGAGAGAGAAAGAAAGATTACTTTGTTGCTCTTCTATGCTTTATCAAATATAATCTTGCAGAACCAGTCTTGCAGAACCAGTATGAATATTGTATATACATCGAGTTCCAAAAGTATTTGGACAGCAGCAATGTTGTTTTGGCTCTATACTACAGCACTTTGGATTTGAAATGATACAATGACTGGGGTTAAAGTGCAGACGGTCAGCTTTAATTTGAGGGTATTTTCGTGCATATCAGGTGCTGTTTAGAAATTACAGCAGTTGTTGTACATAGTCTCTTTTCTCCCCCCCAATTTTAGAGAACCAAAGGTATTTGGACAAGTTAGCTAATATGTGTATTGAAGTAGTCAAAAGTGTAGTATTTGTTCCCATATTCCTAGCATGCAATGACTACATCAAGCTTGTGACTCCAAACAAGACTCTGCTGACAGTCTGCACTTTAACCTCATAGTCATTGTATCATTTCAAAATTATATGAGCCAAAAACAAAAAATGTGTCACTGTCTAAATACCTTTGGACCCCACTGTACATCTGGCATGTGAGATTACATCAGATACTATGTCCCTGAGGTAAAACCGACAGGCTGAGTAGGTAAATGAGAAGAACACTAAGGTGACTGAACAGTTAAATCACCTAAAGTTCAAAGCTTAGTGAAATGGTTAAATGAGGGAGGTGGCAATTTAACAGAAACCGTTTTCGGCATCTGTTGGTGCCATTTCACTGTTAAGTGCCATGTCATACTGTACTGTGCACTCCAACCAGGAAACACTGGAGCTACCATCAGCAGAATAAAGTGCACCGGAGTGTGAGCCCCTGATGAACAGTTCCTTGAAGTGTATACTTACATTGTACCAGCTCTGCATTTTCTGCAATGGAAAGAAAGAACAGCAGATAATCAGTGACGAACAGCATCCAAAAGGTTTCTCCATCATTAAACAGTAAATGTAGAGTCTTATCTATTTTGACATTCATGTAGTTGGGGAATAGGTTAAAAAGGGACACTGAGGAAAAACTAGCTATTAGGCCTGTATGACGTTCCTTGATGTTCTGGTCATTTATCAAGCTTGGTGTGTGTTTCTATCATCTCTGACTTTCCTGCGTGTTAAGGTCTGATGCAGCCGTTTTTATCTTAATATTAAATAATTTGTGTAAAAAGTACCTTTACTGTGATTTTTTATTTATTACCATTTTGATTCAAAACAAACAAAAATTGCTTCTTAGCAAAAAGCAATTCCTTAAGCAATAATTTTTCTAAGACTGTCTAGGAGTGGGGAGGGAAAAACTGAAAACGAACTGCTATTGTTGAGAGGTTTGGAACTCCATCCCACCAAAACAGGTTGAAATGCCAGATGGTCTTTTCAAACAGCTCTTATACTAAAATGGCATCATCATCATCACAATATTTTTCAAAACTCATGTGGATATATATATATACTGCTCAAAAAATAAAGGGAACACTAAAATAACACATCCTATATCTGAATTAATGAAATATTCTTATTAAATAGTTTTTTCTTTACATAGTTGAATGTGCTAACAACAAAAATCACGCAAAAATTATCAATGGAAATCAAATTTATCAACCCATGGAGGTCTGGATTTGGAGTCACACTCAAAATTAAAGTGGAAAGCCACACTACAGGCTGATCCAACTTTGATGTAATGTCCTTAAAACAAGTCAAAATGAGGCTCAGTAGTGTGTGTGGCCTCCACGTGCCTGTATGACCTCCCTACAATGCCTGGGCATGCTCCTGATGAGGTGGCGGATGGTCTCCTGAGGGATCTCCTCCCAGACCTGGACTAAAGCATCCTCCAACTCCTGGACAGTCTGTGGTGGATGGAGCGAGACATGATGTCCCCGATGTGCTCAATTGGATTCAGGTCTGGGGAACGGGGGGGCCAGTCCATAGCATAATAATAATAATAATAGCATCAATGCCTTCCTCTTGCAGGAACTGCTGACACACTCCAGCCACATGAGGTCTAGCATTGTCTTGCATTAGGAGGAACCCAGGGCCAACCGCACCAGCATATGGTCTCACAAGGGGTCTGAGAATCTCATCTCTGTACCTAATGGCAGTCAGGCTACCTCTGGCGAGCACATGGAGGACTGTGCGGCCCCCCAAAGATTTGCCACACCATGACTGACCCACCGCTAAACCGGTCATGCTGGAGGATGTTGCAGGCAGCAGAACATTCTCCACGGCGTCTCCAGACTCTGTCACATGTGCTCAGTGTGAACCTGCTTTCATCTGTTAAGAGCACAGGGCGCCAGTGGCGAATTTGCCAATCTTGGTGTTCTCTGGCAAATGCCAAACATCCTGCAGTATTGGGCTGTAAGCACAACCCCCACCTGTGGACGTCGGGCCCTCATACCACCCTCATGGAGTCTGTTTCTGACTGTTTGAGCAGACACATGCACATTTGTGACCTGCTGGAGGTCATTTTGCAGGGCTCTGGCAGTGATCTTCCTGCTCCTCCTTGCACAAAGGCGGAGGTAGCGGTCCTGCTGCTGGGTTGTTGCCCTCCTACGGCCTCCTCCACGTCTCCTGGTAGCGCCTCCATGCTTTGGACACTACGCTGACAGACACAGCAAACCTTCTTGCCACAGCTCCCATTGATGTGCCATCCTGGATGAGCTGCACTACCTGAGCCACTTGTGTGGGTTGTAGACTCAGTCTCATGCTACCACTAGAGTGAAAGCACCGCCAGCATTCAAAATCAGCCAGGAAGCATAGGAACTAAGAAGTGCACAACAGCATGTGAAATTTATTGTCAATCAGTGTTGCTTCCTAAGTGGACAGTTTGATTTCACAGAAGTGTGATTGACTTGGAGTTACATTGTGTTGTTTAAGTGTTCCCTTTATTTTTTTGAGCAGTGTATATAAAACTCAGTAAAATCATGTTTTTGACTGCACTGGGCCTTTAACATTTGGCTTTTAGCCTATGATTCACGCATTGACAATATGCACACCGTCAATCTATTCCATTTAACACTGTGGCCGTGTCCAAAATCTAGATGTCAAAGTGCACGACAGGTCTCCTCTGCAAAAAGGTCCATATTAATGACAGATTCTTGAGTAATCTTTGAGTAATTCTGACTATTTTGAGGAAATGTACTGGCTACAGTGTGTCAAAATGGACAAAAAGTACTATTGCTGCTTTTTTCTAGTTTTTCCAGCTAAGGTATTTTAAGGGAGTGTGCGAGCACACTCGTTCGGTTAGCTGAGTTCATCTAGGCGTCAGCCGAACTGAAGCATGCTGACGCCATTACTTAAACTCCATACTGTGTACTAATCGTACCACATACTATTTCAAACTTACTGTTTAGTAAAAACAAATGCTGTAAGCAACAAATATCAGCATACTAGGCATCCTACGGATAATGTATCTAATGGCAATTGCGTTTATTCCCTTCATTCATACATTTTGGCACAGTGCATCCCATCAGCTGATTATCAGCTGTTGTCAGACAGACTATTCTCTTCCTCAATAGTGTTCATTGAATTCTACTAGATTAAATTCCGAAATGAGTATGACATCCTGACATTTAAAACACTACATTTCACATACTATAAAAGTTACTTTTCGACCCTTCCCAAAACGCCTACTATTTATAAAGCAATTATGGGTATTCGGACACGGCCAATGACTACTGACTGTGTGGCTGTGTCGTCATGTCTGTCCTTATCTCTAAGCAGGGCTGTATTCAGCAGGACACATCGTTGTGGAACGTTCAAATAGAAATATAGTATAGAAATACACAAATTCCTCTCTGACATGTAGACAAAGGAATCACGTCAGCTCTATTCATGACATTTCTGTCTGCAACGCTCCACCTCCTTTTCCTACTGAATATGGCCCCGGTATATTGTTGACATAACAAAATGAGTGGCATTAGACGGGGCACCCTTACCTTGGCGTTGCGGCTGAAATGGCGTGAGGCGACGGGGTATGCGGAAGCAGCGGCGGAGGGCAGGGGGCTGTCTGAACCTCTCCTTTCCCCACTGCGCTCCCCCGGGCCAACCTCCACGTCACTGGTCCTGCTTCCACCCCCACCACTACCCCCCAGCACCCGACGGCGCAGAGAGGGGGAGCTGCCAGGGGTGCTGCGCGGAGAGTTACTGGCGGTACTGAAGAGAGAGAGAGAGAGAGAGAGATTAGTGGTAGGCTAAGGGAACGAGTATAGACATTCATGTTCATGTCATCATCAAGATTTCAGTGGCCAAGAATGTAAGTAGTTAAGCCCATCTGGCCATGCTGGAAAAGATGGAAGAACTGTGCTTTGTATTTAGCTAAAAACACACTAATCACCAACCACTAACATTTCTCCCAAATGATTGGTGGCAATTAGAGCGGTCAGACACGGTCCATTCCTATATAGCCCAGATATCCTACCTGTGGCAGTGCAGTGGTATGAACCTTGTGGATCCTTCCTCTACCATCAACATAAATGGGGGAAAAAGCACTGCTTGGTAATACTACAGTAGGTAGGTGCTGTTTCTCAATTGATCTTATTTCCAAGGCACTGGAGCAACAATGAATACGCCTACATGAAACACCTTAGGGCAGAAAATGTTCAATGGAGGTTTTTATGAAGAGCACTTTTATTAAGTTAGGTGTGTAGTGTGCTTACACAAACATGCTGTTGTCTTCCATATAGTGAAAGCAGACATTCGGAACTTAAAAGACAAGGTCAAACCTATATTGCTGCCATAATATGTACAGCTCATGTTCAGAGTTCAGGTATGGCCCCATAAAAATGGCTGTATTGATGCCATAACAAAAGTTTCCATGGTTGCAGACTTGCGCTTAATTTGCAGTTTGGTGAAAACTGACAACCGCCTTCTGTTTTGACTCTTATAATCATATCGTACTAACTAGCTATAAACACACAAACAGTCTCTTTCAACAGACACTGTGGTCTACTGTGTGAGCTCATTTGATCATTTTGTTCATCTCAAGCAATAACTGATAGCCCACACACAGAGTAATCCCTCCACTGTATACAGCCACAAGCATTTATACACTACCACCAACCTCTAGATCATATTGTTCACCCCTTCTTTTGCATCGGTTTCTATTTCTCCTCTTCATGCACCTTCTGTTTCTCTTTTCTCAGTGTTCCCCTCTTCTTTTTTCCTATCCATAGCCTCAGTTCAGTCAGCTTCCCCTTCTCCATTGCAGTCTCTCTTCCCTTTCCTCTAACTCTTCTCTCATTACTGCCAAAACCACACTGGTCCAACTGTCGGTTGTCATGGTGACCTGAGGGAAGGCGGGGGGGGCTAGGGGTTAATATCAGCAAGGTAACAACCCCCTTGTGAAATAACCCACCAATAGTAGCTGTGATTCTGAATGATGAAATCATAAGAATGAGCCAACACTTGAGGCGATGCCTGCTGCCAGATTTGTGCATTCAGAAATGTTCTCAAAGCACTTTATCCATGTACAGTAGTTTCCCAAACTAGGTCCTGCCCCCCAAAAAAATTGTGAAAGAATTAAATGTCAATGTAAAATACTGTCATATAATTATGCACTTTTCGGTATAAATAGCCTCTAAAATATAAATAGACCATAAATGTAGAAATGTGTGTTTTTCTGGGAGGCTGAGAGTGCTATTATATGATACAATATCAGTAAGCCAACCTGTTACATCTACAACGTGTCTAAATCGTATCATCAACTGATTTCAGACAGTGTATGTATAGCTGTGGATTAACTGCATTGTGTGAATGGGATGTTACAATATCGGCAGTTGATTTGATAAATTAATGGAATCATTCCTCTAAAAAAGGCTGGCTGGCTAGCTAACATAAAGTGCAGATAAATTCTTCAAATTCACAATTTTAAATATTTTTTAATCACAGAAATAGCAAACCATGGTTGACGAACTCCCTGACCAAAATGGTTTAAGTTTATCCCATCGTAAGAAGGTTCATGTCCTTTCTAGTATTCTAATTCTGTGGGGTGTGACCCTTCAAATACGTCACTGGTGTAACCCGAACCGGACATCATCGTGCTCGTGTCAATCTGTCAGTGAGTTTACAAACGAAATGTAGAGATGCAAATGACTGTCAAATGGAACTACCACAATATTGAATATATTTTATTTCGAGCTCTGTTTTTAATATTACTTTCATCCAAGCACAGCCTACTGTAAAATGAGTCAGGCGCAAAATGAACGCTACCACCACCATCAATAGCGCCTGTCAGACAACAGAACGTAAACAACGATAGAATGTAACTGTGAACTCGCGCTGCCTACGTGAGATATGAATTATACAAGCACAATAACAGATGCGGTCAGAAATTAGCCAAATCAGATCGCTGATTTCAGACTGCTATAGACGCACACGTATGGCAGGCACGGGTTCCGAAATTGCAATTCGAATCAAACGACGTTCATATCCTTTCTACCAGTCCATCCATCTTTCAATTGGCAATCACTGACTGCCCACAACCACTGACACCCCCCCCCCCCTCAGTTCCGCATCCACATGGATACGAGTGTAGCCTATACCTTTAAAATACGAGGACAAATAGGCAAAACATTTCCATTTGGAGGGCAGACTGCCCTATTACGTAAATAATCATATTGACACTTACTCTACCATGTCATGAGGTGTTTTCAATTTGGACGTGATGTCCACACGCTGCTTTATAGTATCTGTATCACTTGGGCACCGGTCCTGTGTGCACAGCGCCGAGCCAGCCGACGCTACACTGTCCATCCGATGCCTGTTTTGTCGGATATAAAAACGAGCACTTCATGTGCGACCTGTTTCACTTCCCCATAACCAACATCCTTCCCTCGCAGGCAGGTAGCCCGAACTCAACCAGTCTCCTATTCTGTGTCTGGGCAAGCTAGCGTTGACAAGCTGCGCCCATAAGTAATCCGTTCTGAACACACAGGCAGCAGAGAAAGGGGGAGGAGGAGGCACAAGAGAGGCCATGCACAGTAGCAGTGCACTCTTAGGAAAAAACAAAAAAGGTGCCATCTAGAACCTAAAAGGGTTCTTCAGAGAACCATTTTTGGTTCCAGGTATAACCCCTTTGGTTCCATGTAGAACCCTTTCCACAGAGAATTCTGCATGGAACCTGGAACCAAAAATAGTTTTACATGGACAGCCAAAGAACTCTTTTGGAACTTTTTTTCTTCTAAGAGTGTAGCGTTGAACAGAGAGCCAAATAAAATAGGTTTTTAGAGTATTTGTGAGTTATTTTAAAATCAATAAAAGACAGTATTGGGAAAGGTTATGAAAGAGGAGAAAATGCAAGCATGAATTAGGGCCAGTTGTAGACAGATTATATATAGGCCTAACATGGTGTAATGAAATGGTGTAATACCAAAATATCACAGCCATTTGCTAACATGGTTTATCACACTGACTGTAATTATACAGTGCTAAAACAGTGCTGCCCGCAGTGTCCACCTGGCCGAAGCCCACCCAATCCTTTAACCCTCAATCGCTCTGTCCATCTCTGGATTAGAGACCCACTGAGTAGGATACATCATAATCCATGCTGTACAGATCCCCCTTCTCTTGCTCGCTCCCTCTGTAATCTGCTTTTCTGAGGTCCAGGAGTGCCTGCTGTAATCTCTTCAATTCATAGGGCAGGCAGGAGGGGAGGGGGGTAAAGAAGGGAGCAAGAGAAAGAACGAGAACGTGAAGATGAGTGAGGGGGCAAAGAAGATGGGATACTCAAAGCTGGTCCCTGGCCTATTCAACAGAAAGTCACTTACCAAAGAGCAGTGGTTGCACATCATTGATGGGGAGAGATCAATGTTCTTTGGGCTAATTAGATGAGTGGTGTTTTAGGCCTGTGTGCCACACCTTTTTCAGGTGAGGCCCTGTTCCAAACTATCTAGCAGAAAAATGTCTGAGTGGCAGCGTTTCTGCTGAGTGGGAGACCTGAGCCAAAACTCATTAGTCAACATTAATCCAAACATAAATATGATGAACAGTGGGCGACGCCAAACACCTCAAATATAGGCTACAGAGAGACAATGGCCTGGCCTGCAGACAATTGATCTGCAGTTGTTTTTGTGTGTCGGTGGATTATCAACTGGGATTATGTGGCCAGCAGAGAGGGGAATGGGGGGACGGTACAAAGGCAATTACTCAATTAGATATCAGTCTGCCAAGCCTAAACACACAGGGAGGACATGCATCAGCTAGTGGTTTTCCCTTCACCTCAGTTAACCCCACTCTGCAAGTAATGTTTGACGAACTGTTGACTAAAAGAAACAGCCCAAGGGTGAAGAACATATGCCTAACCTACCTTTTTTTTATAGAAATGTGATGGGTTTTAGTTGTTCAGCTTCAAGTGTGCACACAACAGTGGTGGAGCTGGAGAAAACATGAACCCCTCCCCCCACCCACCATATTACTGTCATCCATCCTCTTGTTACCTAACAGATTATGGAGAAATGTTATTAGGAAATTTACACGTCACGTTTGTCTTACATTAACACTTTGTTAAACCGTCAAAGTGCAATCTTTAAGATGTTAACTGACTTCATGACTGTGGTGCTGAGATCTGATAGCCAACTGTTCTGTGTTAGGCTATTTACTAGCCTTATATTGGAAGAAGTTGCCGCGCCGTCGCTCAGACTATCGCTACAATTATGCTACTGCTTAGACAGTTGTGCAGTTGTGCAAGTGACTGAGGTCTGATCACCACGGGAAAGTGCTTTTAAGCCACTGAGGAATCCAACTTGGCCTCTGATAGATAAACACCCCACACAGCTGTCCCCAACCAACAAAGTGTTGGGGTCTGACATAGACTGTAGACTGTAGCCTCTCTGAGGTTTAAGGTAGAGGTAATATCACCTTAGGTAGACTAAGGCTAATATTTAGCCTAACTACCAAGTCTCTACAATAGAATGACTGGGAGATGTGGCTACACAGCATCTTGTAGGAACATGCCTCGCATAACATATCTCGCATTTCTCCACGTCAGACTGCTTCACACACGAGTTGTTGGCCTCCGATTCAAATCAACTGCCGCCCCCACTAAACACCCTGAATACTCGACTGTATTATAACTCATTATTTGCATTAGAATCCTTCCATGTTCTTCGAATGCAAATTGTTATTCAGATCCCCATGGAAATTAGCCGTCTGTTGAGACCACCACAGCGGCCACGCAGAAGTCATTAGCCTAACCATAACTAAAATGCCTTCATTGGCCTCAAATCATCTGTCCCCGTCAGGGTGTGGCTGTCAATGGTCAATTATTCTCATCTACACTATGGGTTTCTTTCATGCAACAGGACAAAAACAATGGTAACCAAAATATATTAAATGAACTGGCTAGTGTTTTAATGATATAAGAATATTGTGCCTCATTGTAGTAATGCGTCCAGGCTAAATGGGAACGAGTCCAAATAGTCTCAGGCCTAATAAGTTCACGTGTCCTCTCAAACAGAGGGTCAGCAAAAAATATTCTAATTTAGAGTCAGTGTTACAAAACACTGGAATCAAACAGAAAATGCCTGGATTTCACCACAACTTGATCTGAAGTGTTGATGACAAGATGACCATCATTCACAGCAATGGCCTTTTCCGACTTCAACTGTATATGCAACAGAAGTTTAAATGCATTTGGCTAAGGCTAACTCAGTTTTTCACAATTCCTGACATTTAATCAGAGTAAAAATTCCCTGTCTTAGGTCAGTTAGGATCACCACTTTATTTTAAGAATGTGAAATGTCAGATTAGTAGAGATAATTATTTATTTCAGCTTTTATTTATTTCATCACATTCCCAGTGGGTCAGAAGTTTACATACACTCAATTACTATTTGGTAGCATTGCCTTTAAACTGTTTAACTTGGGTCAAATGTTTTGGGTAGCTTTCCACAAGTTTCCCACAATATGTTGGGTGAATTGTGGCCCATTCCTCCTGACAGAGCTGGTGTAACTGAATTAGGTTTGTAGACCTCCTTGCTCGCACATGCTTTTTCAGTAATGCCAACACATTTTCTATAGGATTGAGGTCAGGGCTTTGTGATGGCCACTCCAATACCTTGACTTTGTTGTCCTAAAGCCATTTTGCCACAACTTTGGAAGTATGCTTGGGGTCATTGTCCATTTGGAAGACCCATTTGGAAGTATGCTTGGGGTCATTGTCCATTTGGAAGACCCATTTGCGACCAAGCTGTAATTTCCTGACTGATGTCTTGAGATGTTGCTTCAATATATCCACATAATTTTCCTCCTCATGATGCCATCTATTTTGTGAAGTGCACCAGTCCCTCCTGCAGGAAAGCAACACCACAACATGATGCTGCCACCCCCATACTTCACAGTTGGAATGGTGTTCTTCAGCTTGCAAGCCTCCCCCTTTTTCCTCGTTTTACTGTGGATATAGATACTTTTGTACCGGTTTCCGCCAGCATCTTCACAAGGTCCTTTGCTGTGGTTCTGGGATTGATTTGCACTTTTCGCACAAAAGTATGTTCATCTCCTTACTGAGCGGTATGACGACTGCGTGGTCCCATGGTGTTAATACTATTGTTTGTACAGAGGAACGTGGTACCTTCAGGCATTTGGAAATTGCTCCCAAGGATGAACCAGACTAGTGGAGGTCTAAAATATTTTTTTCTGAGGTATTGGCTGATTTCTTTTGATTTTCCTATGTCAAGCAAAGAGGCACTGAGTTTGAAGGTAGGCCTTGAAATACATCCACAGGTACACCTCCAATTGACTCAAATGATGTCAATTAGCCTATCAGAAGCTTCTAAATCCATGAAATCATTTTCTGGAATTTTCGAAGCGTTTTAAATGCACACTCAACTTTGTGTGTAAACTTCTGACCCACTGATATTGAGATACAGTGAATAAGTGAAATAATCTGTCTGTAAACAATTGCTGGAAAAAAATTACTTGTGTCATGCACACAGTAGATGTCCTAACCGACTTGCCAAAACTATAATTTGTTAACAAGACATTTGTATAGTGGTTGAAAAAATTAGTTTTAATGACTCCAACCTAAGCATATGTAAACTTCCGACTTCAACTGTATATATAGCCATTGATTCTTGACGATTATAACTTATGTCGTACCCCATCAGAACTGATATTAGCTATAAAGAAATGTTTTACTTTAAACAATGTAAAAGCAAAAACTATAATTTTGTCCTTATATCCATAGCTCGGTCAATTAATTTAAAAGTGGTTACATTTATCCAGGCCCATCCCAGCTTAACAGGCAGTATAATTTAGGTGTAAAATTATGTCAGAGGTCTATCTAAGTAATGTTTAATTAAAACAAAACAAAAACTGGTAAATGAACAGGACAAGGGCACTGCTGTTAATGTGGAGCAGAGGCACACCCTCTGCCTGCCTGGATGGTCCTTTAACAGGCTCACCGAGGACACTGCAGCACCACCAGAGACCCCCTCCAATTGGAGAAAGGTGACATCAGACAAAGCGTGGGCTCCTATTGGCCAGCAGTGATGTTATGGATTCTAAGCAGGATGAGTGGTGCACACAAACCCGCCTCCCTGATCCTTGTGACTGACAAAGCGGAGGTGTCTCTCTCTCTCTCTGCTACAACAGACAGATCTCTCGTTTTCCCTAACATTTCCTTTAGCGTACTCTCTTTTCAACCTCATGCCTGTCTTCATATGCTTATTTCTCTCCCTCAATTTTACAATTGATCTAGAATAAAATGTAAGATGCAGGCTTACTTTAATTATGGCGAGGTAGCACCTTTAAGTTTGTGACCTGGGCTAATGATTTTGTTCCCTGAAAGATTATAAGAGCATAATGAACATGTTCCTCTGCCTGCCTGACCAAATCAAACTGTGACATAACCCAGATTGGAGTTCACCAGGACTTTAACAGCATAATCTGCCCTCTGTGGTTTTAGTGCTTAACCAATAAGCCCTCTGCTGTGCCCTTTCTAAATAGTTGGCTTGTGGTGTGCCATTACAGAAAACTGTATCGCTGTCAAACAACAGTGCCATTTATTTTATCTGTGACACACCATTAGCAGTCTCCTCGTCTTATCTAATGTAATATCAGTGAAGTATGTAGCCTATGAATTATCATTTAACCTAATGCTTAGGTATAAAATGGACTAAGTGCCTTAAGTTACAGTTCCCTGATTCAGTACATCACAAGGCCATGAACCAATGTGCTGCAGCTTGCAGATAACTGAGCCCATCCCTAGATGGGAGAGCCTTGAGGGGGGTCTGAGGTGAATCTTGCAGGGAACCTAAGGCCTCTGGCTGCCTGGCTGTCCTAGAGAGGAGAGAGATAGAGAGCAGAGCACTGACCTGCAGCTGTCCCAGTCAGACTCCCTGCTGAGCAGACTCCTGAGGGACCAGCGTGAGCGCCGGCCGAGAGACGAGCTACGTGACCAGGAGATGCGAGACGACGGGGGTAGCAAGAGGTCCAGGGAAGGGCCCAGGACTGTGTCCTCCACATGGGGGGGCAAGAGGGGTGAAGGGAGAGGTGAGGGGCTTCCTTGAGGAGTAGCGCTCCCCTTCACCCTCTCCTCCTCAGTGCCGTTCCACCGGGGTTTGGATGACTCCTCTTGTTCTCCATCACTCCTCTTCTTGGTCCGGCCTCTGCTCCGGTGGGGGTGGGTGAGCCGGTGGCGGAGGGGAGGCCGAGGGCTGGGAAAGCGGGACCAGGCCTCGGTGTCTGAGGATGGGGGAAGGATGTTCAGCGTGGGAATGGGGACGAGCTGGGTCACCCCACTTTCTGGTCCGGCGGTGGCCAGCAGAGACATGGTCATCATTCTCAGAGCTTCTTCAGACCAATTGTTTTACTTCAAAACACCCCGATCAAGGCTTGCTGTGGCGAAGCAAATTATGCTGACACTAGGTCAGGATGTTGAGGAAGTTGGTCTGAGAAACGATCACAACTTCTGCTTTTTGGTACAAATCAATTGTGGACTGGTCCTAGACTGCTAGGCTAGGACCATTGTGAATGTACCTCATGTTTCCAGTGACGTCCAGATGGTGCAGTATGAAAGATGCCCTTATGGAAGGCAGGTTTTATTCTCCATGGTAGTGCAGGGCATGACAGTACTACACTAGGTTATAGTCGTTTAGCTTCTCCCCCTAATTTCAGTCAATAATGTTGCAGCAGGAAACCAGGGTGGGACCCTTATTGAATTAAGAAAGCTAATACAACGCAGTCTTCTCCCTCTCTAATATTTTCCAACTCTCCACCTCATGCTCTGTGCGTGGGGCTTCTTTGCATCTTTTTGTCAGTAGTCTGTAGTTTTGTTCCTCACTTCCTTCTCTTCCGTAACTCCCCCTCTGTCCGATGTCTCCGTCTCTCCTTCGATGTGCCTGCTCTCCCTCTTACATTGAGCCAAGTTCACAGGCCGTGCAGTCTCACATTTGGTCTCATTATAGCAACGGTAGAACTTGCAGTGGGAGAGAGAACGATCTATGTTCCGCTGTTGCAGGGGGCTGAGGAGAAGAGAGACTGTAGTATTGGCTAACAGTCTAATTCTCCCTTAATAGACAGAAAAAAAACTAACATTGTAGAAGATCAATGTTCTGGACAAAAGATGATCCCAGTTACTTTGATACATGTTATCTATTTCTATTAGTTTTGAGATCTGACCTCAAATGGTATCAGGAAGTACTGAATCACTCAGACAGCTTGTTTTGAATTATTGATCGTCAGAGAGACAGATCGATGGAAGTTATGTATTCTGTGTCCAATATCAGTGGTGTCTGATTGCTTTTGATGCATCGTTTGGTTGGAAATTGCTGTGAGGCAGATTTTGCAGCTTTGCTCCCTTCTGGTATTAAGTCAGTAAAAGTGATTATAGTGCGCACTTGGAGTCAAATGATGAGGGATTACGCTATTAAAGTACTTTAAAAAAACATACACAATACGTACAACAATCCTTTATCCCATCTCAAAGATTAGCTCAAACACCCCAACAACACCTCCCATCCTTCAAATCTCAAGATCCAGCTCAACCACATTAACATCCCCTCTTTTCATTCTTAAAGCTTCAATACGTAACTTTTGGGACGACCCGACAAAAATCACATAGGATGTCTAAGAAGCGGTAGATCTGTGCACTATTTCTATGCTCCCAATTCTTAAATTTCATTTTTTACTTTTGGTTTTGTACACCAGCTTCAAACAGCTGAAAATACAATATTTTTGAGTATGAAAAATATATTTCAGTGGTTTAGATGGTACAATGATTCTCTACACTATACTCACTTGTTTTGTCACAAACTGAAATTAGGCTACCAGCAAATGGCAGAGAGATTATAAATCGACAAAGACAAAAATCAACTCTCTCAGCCAGACAGCACAGATGATGCAGAACATATGTTATATTGTCACAGACATGATAATATGTGTGTGTGTGCGTTTGTATCTATTGTCTAGCTTCTTTTGACCAATTTAATTTGTATAATTGTTTTTACCTTTATTTAACAAAGTCAGTTAAGAACAAATTCTTATTTTCAATGATGGCCTAGGAACATTGGGTTAACTGCCTTGTTCAGGGGCATATTTTTACCTTGTCAGCTCGAGGATTTGATCTTGCAACCTTTCGGTTCAAGTCCAATGCTCTAACCACTAGGCTACCTGCCGCCCAGCAGGTAAGTGCAGGCACTAGTTTTAGTCAAAGCCCAAGCCCTACAGTGTATTTGGTCATCTGTTTACACAAGAGAAATCTTGGCATACTCTTGTTTGCTAATCCATGGTAATACTCGTGTGACACACTCGATCTTTGCTTCACACACAGCCATATCTTGTAAACTAGCAATAAAACACACCACAGATATTCAGATGGGCTATAAACAATCATCAACAGCAAGGACTTCCCCAAATCATGTTTACGTAGATGCAATACTATCCTGGCTCCAGTCTTAAAAGTTATGATGCATGGGTAAAATCAGATCATGGCATAGATGACAACAATTTTGTTCAGGCAAGGCCAAGAAGTTATCAGTTGGGTTGCTATTATTCACAACTTCAACGTCCTCACGTCAACTTCAAACGCTTTTCAATACAGTAACGTTAACCAGTCTGTGTTCAATACAGTATGTCTAGTTAGCTAACGTTAGATATCTAGTCTCTGGACGGTACAATAAAAGAAAGACACTATTGTAACTAGTTAGCTAAAATTAGCCTAGCTTACTGTCTTGCCAAGCTTTCAATATCTTCAGAGCCTCTGAGGAAGTTCCCAACAACGTGCTTCTACATCTCCTGCATTGATTGATGTTTGGGATTTTAGGCTTGGTTTCTGTCTAAGCACTTTGTGACATCTGCTGATGCAAAAATGGCTTTGAAATTACATTTGACTGATTACACAAAACAAAACGGTTAACATTTGGATTCAGTTCCTACCTCCCATTTGATGAATTTCCCCCATTTCGATTATCTTGCTCGGCTTCGAAGACAAGCCGAGCGACAGTGCGAGGAGCGATATTAAAATCCACTTTTTCACAGGATCCCATCAGCAGCATCCTTTTGAGATGTAAAACCCTCCACTCCTGCTGCCAACACACCAGGCAGCTCGCCGAAATAGACCTGACTGACAAGATAGTTAGCTAGCTAACCAGACTTCCTTGCTAAATATACACGTAGCTAGCTACTGGTGGAACATAGCAGTCAACGTATTGTTTATTCCGACATATGCCTAGTTGAAGCGAGCTAACTGTTGGCTAGTTAGCTAACAAAACCATTAGCTAGTTATGCTAACGACGTCGTAAGCCAGCTAGCTACGCACCGGGTAACGCTATTCGTTATCTGCTGGTCTGACGTTATAACTGGCTTGCTAGCGACATTGCTTGCTGGGATTTAATGTGCTTTTTTCTTGTTGTCTTAAACATCGATGATGCGTCTTATATGGGAAACATTAATGTTTCCCATTTTTGTGTCTACCACTTTTGGCTAAATATCTTCTACAAGACAGAAAGCGACCGAAGCGGAATCTCAACAGAGGCAAACCAAAACTTTTAAGAGGGGGGCATCAACACTCATATATATTAGTATATTTCCTGACTACTTCTAAAATGTAACATTATGTTCCGAAGCAACACAAATATCTAACTGTGGGTTGATTTTTATCTAAATGCTTAAAAATATTGCTAAATAATCATACACTGTTACATAATCATTTTACATTATAACCCTTTCCCCAAAACGTGTGGTACAGTCTGGTGATAAGAACGCTGGATGATAAATAACGGGTTCTCATGATGATGGGAAGCACTTTAAACGAATCAAACGAAGCTCTATCCTAGTAGGGCGGGCTTAAAACTGTGAAACTTTATTCAGCCACAGGTGACTGAATCAACGCCATCTCAACGATCAACACTAGAATAAAAAGTGCATGGCTAGCGCCCAAAACAATCTGTGATTATGTAATGCCTCTCAATTAATGACTTAATACCATGGGAGCTGTTTAAACCATGTCCAATAATGCAGATAGAAATGTATAGATGAAGGCCAGGAATAGACTTGTTGCGCCCTCTTGTGATTCAAGTGTGTGCAGTCACAATAATGATATGCAAAATAATGGATTTAAGCACGCTTCAAATTTCACACAGAGAAAAAGTACAACTAAATACACATATTTAAATTATCATGAAACAACCTTGATATTATTGATTAATATAGGTTTATTAGTCCGGATCTCACCTTCATGAAGTAGGTCACAGTGGTCCACCATTGCTGCAAGGCTTGTGTGTGTATGCTGCTATCGGCAACTCCCTCTCTGAGCTGTAACTGATTAATTTCTGGCCAAGCTGAGAGATACGATATCCTTTGCGGCTGCAGGCGCCTGGGTGAAAGACAGGTCACCTTGTTCTGGTAGAAGACTGAAAGCAAGAATGGGATATTGACAAGGAACAAAAGCATTTGGTTTCACCACTTGGGCATTCTATCAGAAACAACAGACAATACAGTAACCTATGTTTTATAAAAATAATAATAATTAAGAAAACTGAGAATTTTAGTAGACTAACAAGATGTATGTATACATGTATGATATTTAGGTTAATATGAAAGTGCAATGGTCAACAACAGATCAATGTTTGTGTTTGACATCTAGACAGGGGCAGAGACATGGACAGTGTTCATGCACGTGAAAATATTTACTTACAATATGCTCTCTCTGCTCACCCTCGTTTCCATGTGTATGCATATATTGTATAAGTACCTGTGTAACTAGGCTATAACGTTGTTGTCTTAGCATTTACCTCAAAAAACTTGTGAAAAGCTTTTCAAGAAATATACTGCTCAGTCTACATTTCGTCTACATCATGATTGATACTTCAGGGACTGATGAGCTACAGGGCTGTATGTAAAATGCAAAGAAATATCAAATCAATAAAATACGTTGGTATGTTCGTTTGTTACATTTAATATGTTAAATGAACCACTTTTAATTTAAACAAATCTATCACACTATTATACGTCCATACCTGAATAATGTTGCTGGTAGAAGCTGCTCCTCTCACAGGGGTTTATAAGTTTCACTCGAGCTTCAGTTTATCAGACTATTTCACGAGACAATTATTCTGGAGAATAGCCAATAGTGGTTGCAATTACTTTGCATTTTCAGAATTCCCTCTTTGGTTTACATCTTCGCGCTTCATGGCATTTTACATCCGGTTATAAACACATGGACATCTCCAGTTCCATGGTGCCAACGACTCAACGAGAATCCGAGTTTATGCCTGCGCAAACCAGGTCACGGAGAGATGTGTTGCTGAACGCTTCCCTTCGCAGAATGGGGAACTAGAAACCAGATCTGGGCTAAAAATAAAAAACACCAGCATGTGTGGTTTGGAATAAAGAGAGGGTAGGCGTGTGTGTGTGTGTCCTATACAGGAGAGGTGAAAGCAACATAACAAATGGATACCCCCCCCCCTCTACGCCAACAGGCATCAGTTTTCATACACAAATGTAACTGTTTATCTTGAGTCAATATTTGCTTTAAAGCTTTAATGATGTCAACCCTCAAGGTCTAAGTAAATCTCTGTGTGTGTGTGTGTGTGTGTGTGTGTGTGTGTGTGTGTGTGTGTGTGTGTGTGTGTGTGTGTGTGTGTGTGTGTGTGTGTGTGTGTGTGTGTGTGTGTGTGTGTGTGTGTGTGTGTGTGTGTGTGTGTGTGTGTGTGTGTGTGTGTGTGTGTGTGTGTGTGTGTGTGTGTGTGGTTACATCACATGAGAATGTCCTAGACATACAAACAAGACCTAGACCTTCCCTGACAGAGATGAATTGCATCTCTTGTTATTGCGCATATCAAATTACTGTACATCATAGAGCACATTTCATTAACCAGCTGAGATTTCATCACATAACAAATACATTTGAAAACATGTGAGGTAGACATGTTATTAGATCCTCAAAGGCTATCTGCTCCTTGGGTCTTTTTGTCATTATGTTGTCCTTCAGTCATCTGTTTTGTTGACCTTGCCTTCTATTGCAATAGCCTTGTGTTTCCAAGTCATTTGGCATTGAATGAACTTCAGATTCCTGATAACAGATATCTGATGACATTTGATACATCAACCCTGCCTGTGCATCAGACTGACAGTTTAAGAAAATGTTGCTTTTGCCAAAGAAGTTATTAGAAATATAATATAATATAATAACTTAATTTTCCATCCCACTTCTGACACTACTAGGAAATGCCAACAATGACAAATACATTAATGGATTGTTTGAGGTTCTGGAACATTATAGAGTTGTGCATCATGTGTGTCCTACAAGCAAACTATAGACAGGCACACATTTGAATACACATACGCGTGTCTGTATCTTGCCTCATTTGCTTAACAAATTTGACATCATGTCACATTTCCTGGTCAGTGATAGCGAACTGAATACTTATTTGTTGATTTTTTTTCTCTCAGTTTAGAGTGTGGACAAAACGTTTATCGAAATAATCCTCCTTCATCACCAAACTGTTAATTGAGCAATGTGCATTACAACTGCAGTTTCATTACTGCCTATAGGGTCCATCTATTCTCAGAGATTAAAACCAGAATGATCAGTGACAGACCATTCAATCAAAACCACAGGCCACTGAATAAATCCAAAGAAAGAACAATTTAATTGATTGATAAAATAAGAATAGATTGTTGGTTAAAACAAAGCTTAATTAAAAACAGCCCCATATGGTAATTAGTTGGCTATGCTTTGCATTAGAAAGGTTTTGTTGGCTTGGCTATCATGCAATAATAGTACATTGATTTCAACTTCTCTTTCGCCTTGGCCTGGGTGCGCTAAAACTGTTGGACATTCAAGACAGGCATGTATTCACACGATCTAAAAATAGCATTGTAAAATACGAACTCATACTGTGTAGACTAGACTGTAGGCTGAAAACTGCATCGATAGCTTCTGTATTGTTATTATTCGCGTAGCTTGAGGCAAATGAATAAGTAATAGACTCCGATTAATTGATAGAGATCATACATCAACTTCAATCCGTTTTTATCTGAGCAGTTATCAATTGGAAATGTCAAACCAACCCTGATTAAGCGGAAATTAGAACATGCCAGAATAAGGTGGGGAAAGTATTGATTAACAATGGCGAAGTTAACAACATAGCAACCTATTGGAAATTAGTTCACTCCGTTTCATGCAAGGAGAAACTCGTGGGGAGTAAAGCAAGAAAATAATTGTATTCTATTCATTTGCTGGCAAGAGTTTTGGAAGAAAAATGATACAACAGATATTATCGTCACTCCTGGTCTTTATTCTTTGTGGTAAGTTTTCCATTAAAAAAAGATAACGAATCAGCCTACATAACAGATTATAAGGCTATGGCCTAAGGCAAAAGTAAAGTGTGTACTGCTGTTATAAAATTATATGTAGCCGACAAAATGGGTAAATATTAGCTTGTTTATTATAGTATACATACTTATAATTATCAATACGATGTATTGTTCCTGATCGTGTTAGTGTTGTTGTTATTTGTAACCCCACTGATTTGGGCAAATCATCATGTCAAACTGCTGTCTAATTCCTTGCTCTTCTCTCTTCTGACCCCAACTCCCCACTCCTCTTACTCTTTTTCTGGCACCATGATCCCCTGGTTACCCAAGTGCCACATTGTCATGGGGGCTGTGCAGAGGTGGACTCCATGACAGAGGCGGTGGCCGGGGAGAGCTTCCTCATGGGCTGCATCTCCTGTAAGAGGAGAGAGGAGGTCCAGGCCCAAACCACGGTTGACTGGCACTTCAGAGCCACAGGAGAGGAGGAGTATATCCACGTAAGTAGGCCTACTACATAGTACTAGCTGTAAAGTGTATTATGTATTAATTAGTGTGTATTATGTATTAATTAGTGTGTATTATGTCAGTGTATAATGTTTTTGTAAAGTGTAATGAGACTTGTTAAATGCACTGTAAATAAAATGTGACTTGACTACCAAGACAGTAGAAAGGCTAAAAATGACAATATGGAACAATTTGTTATAGAGGAATGCATGTGTAATACCATGGGTGAAATATTACATAATTTATCATCTGGGAGTGTATAAACACTGTGTGGGTGTTCTACTTTCTTTCAAGATCTTTCACTATGACCACCCACACCCCAACACCCTCCACGAGGAATTTAATGACCGGCTAGAGTGGCAAGGAACAATGGGGAGTAAGGATGTACAGATAGGAGCCATCTTCATTCACAACGTCACGTTTAATGACACAGGCACCTACCGCTGCACCTTCCAGCGCACCCTCTTCCTCCCATTGGATAATGAATATATCACAGTGGAAAAGGAGGTGGAGCTTACTGTGGTGGCCGAAGGTAATGGGGATCCCCCCCAGTGAACAATGTTTCTACTATCTATTGCTTTTTAAATCAATCTCTCTTTAATGGTCTTTGTTGTGTATGTGACAAAGTCCTGAAGTTCTTCCTTCATGGTTTTCACAGTCTGACCACGCTGTATATTTAGACTGTTTTCCCTCTTAGTAAAAAAACAATGCATCTTATGTAACACATGTTTATGTGATGATAGGATGAATCCAAAAATACTGTTAATTATCCACATTGCCTTTTCTTACTTCCTCATCCATACCTATTTAAAAATGAGGCCCATTAACCATCTACTTAAAAGTACTCAGATTCACCTTGAACTCTACATGCACGCTATAGAAATGAATGTATACAGTAAAGTACACATGATCTCTGCAAAGCACTCTCTCTCCTCCTCCTAGCCAATCGGGAGCTGTTGTCGGTGGTGTCAGAGATCATGATGTACGTGCTAATTGTGGTGCTGCAGCTGTGGATGATCGTGGTGCTGATCCACTGCTACAACAAGATCTGGGCTGAACATGAGGCACGGGATGCCCGCAAAGCCCTGAGGGCCCAAAAACTGGCCCTAATAAAAGAGTGAGAGCCAGTCTTAAGTATTTGCTAATTTATATCTTATACTGTGCAAATGTACACACCATAGAGATTGTGGAATTTGTGAATCAAAGTATGTCTATGGTACATATTTTCCATTCTACTCTATACCAGATACTGTAACTTCACTTTCTATGTCATTATTTCTCTCTCGTCATCCCTCCATCTCTTTTCCTTCCTGACAATTAACTCAGTCTATTTTTTTTACATTTCCAGACCTTTAGACTCAAAGGACAATTGTGACGGAGTGCTTCTGGAGTGACTTGTTTCAGTGAGTTTGTTTTGAAATCCTCTCACATGATTGAAAGTGTAATTTTATAGACTTGATTGTACCATAGATATGACTGTAGACCGCTGACTGCAGAGAATAAATTGAATTACTTTCCCCATTCTAAATTAGGACACAATTTATTGCAATCAAAAGCTTTTTTGCATTGCTATTCTTAAAGCAGATGTTCGATCTTGATGTATTTTGTTTGTGTGTATCTAACAGGTAAACATCAAAGGTGGAGAACTCTGTCACAAGCAACTGTTACCACTACACTACAAGGCTATTATATCATAGAAATATAATTTGAATGTCTTAGCATAGTGTGTAACACATGCAGTTTACAATGTACTTGATTTACTGTACGAGGTAGTTGCAGCTGGTGTGAGTGGTGATTAGATTAACAGGTGGTGCCGAATAGCCTTAGTGTGTCAGCTCAAAAGAGAATGTCATCACGTGATGGATCAACAGTTCTGACACAGCTCTGATTACAGATGGTTCCACCTGAGCTACATAGAAAGCTTTGGCAGGAACAACCGTGCATCTACATAGGTCTCATCTGCAACCATATTATTACAGATTTTTTTAAATCGCTATTTTCACAAGTATGTGGTACATTTTCACAACTCTTAGAACAAAATACCAAACTGGTCACACTTGTAATGCAGCAAGTCTTTCATTCAAAACCTGTCATTGTCCATTCATTTGGATTATAAACATCTCTCACCACACAACCATTGATTCAAGTTTATTGTGAAATGTAATGAGAATTGGTTTCAAATCACCGAAACACAACAATATCTTTTCAAATTACAGTGCCTTGCGAAAGTATTCGGCCCCCTTGAACTTTGCGACCTTTTGCCACATTTCAGGCTTCAAACATAAAGATATAAAACAGTATTTTTTTGTGAAGAATAACAACAAGTGGGACACAATCATGAAGTGGAACGACATTTATTGGATATTTCAAACTTTTTTAACAAATCAAAAACTGAAAAATTGGGCGTGCAAAATTATTCAGCCCCCTTAAGTTAATACTTTGTAGCGCCACCTTTTGCTGCGATTACAGCTGTAAGTCGCTTGGGGTATGTCTATCAGTTTTGCACATCGAAAGACTGAATTTTTTTCCCATTCCTCCTTGCAAAACAGCTCGAGCTCAGTGAGGTTGGATGGAGAGCATTTGTGAACAGCAGTTTTCAGTTCTTTCCACAGATTCTCGATTGGATTCAGGTCTGGACTTTGACTTGGCCATTCTAACACCTGGCTATGTTTATTTTTGAACCATTCCATTGTAGATTTTGCTTTATGTTTTGGATCATTGTCTTGTTGGTAGACAAATCTCCGTCCCAGTCTCAGGTCTTTTGCAGACTCCATCAGGTTTTCTTCCAGAATGGTCCTGTATTTGGCTCCATCCATCTTCCCATCAATTTTAACCATCTTCCCTGTCCCTGCTGAAGAAAAGCAGGCCCAAACCATGATGCTGCCACCACCATGTTTGACAGTGGGGATGGTGTTGCTTTTACGCCAAACATAATGTTATGCATTGTTGCCAAAAAGTTCAATTTCGGTTTCATCTGACCAGAGCACCTTCTTCCACATGTTTGGTGTGTCTCCCAGGTGGCTTGTGGCAAACTTTAAACTACACTTTTAATGGATATCTTTAAGAAATGGCTTTCTTCTTGCCACTCTTCCATAAAGGCCAGATTTGTGCAATATACGACTGATTGTTGTCCTATGGACAGAGTCTCCCACCTCAGCTGTAGATCTCTGCAGTTTATCCAGAGTGATCATGGGCCTCTTGGCTGCATCTCTGATCAGTCTTCTCCTTGTATGAGCTGAAAGTTTAAAAGGATGGCCAGTTCTTGGTAGATTTGCAGTGGTCTGATACTCCTTCCATTTCAATATTATTGCTTGCACAGTGCTCCTGGGGATGTTTAAAGCTTGGGAAATCTTTTTGTATCCAAATCCGGCTTTGAACTTCTTCACAACAGTATCTCGGACCTGCCTGGTGTGTTTCTTGTTCTTCATGATGCTCTCTGCGCATTTAACGGACCTCTGAGACTATCACAGTGCAGGTGCATTTATACGGAGACTTGATTACACACAGGTGGATTGTATTTATCATCATTAGTCATTTAGGTCAACATTGGATCTTTCAGAGATCCACACTGAACTTCTGGAGAGAGTTTGCTACACTGAAAGTAAAGGGGCTGAATAATTTTTTATTTTGATTTGTTAAAAAAGTTTGAAATATCCAATAAATGTCGTTCCACTTCATGATTGTGTCCCACTTGTTGTTGATTCTTCACAAAAATATACAGTTTTATATCTTTATGTTTGAAGCCTGAAATGTGGCAAAAGGTCGCAAAGTTCAAGGGGGCCGAATACTTTCGCAAGGCACTGTAGTTGTTTTAATTACCAGTTAAACCAATAGCAAACCATGCAAGATAAGGTGTTTTGAAAGTAATATGTTACAGTACTGTTAATTACAGTATATTCACAGTTTTCATATTAGGCAATACACTTACAGCACCCAACAAAATTGACAGAAAATATATCCAATGTGTGATAAAAGGTGTGATCCATGTAAACGTCCTCTACAATCACTCATGCACATTAAAAATATATATATAATTGCAACATAGGTGTACTGTCTGTAATCAAATGTAAGAAATTAAATTAAAATAAAACAAAGTTTAGCATGCATTAATTTGCATCAAGCCTGTCTTGTACATTTGGCCAAAAATTCTCATCCACATCACAGTGAATGTCATTGTTCATGCATTGAGGTAAATACATTTTGGTAAGGCAAATCCAAGCTTGATATTGGTATGAAATGATGTTGTCACATGCCTCATCCATGGCCAGAAGGAGGGTGGCACGCTCCTGGGGAAAGCCATCGTACACCTTGTACCAACCATGCTGAAAATAATTCCTCAATAGGGTTGAGGAAAGGAGAGTATGGGAGCAGGTATAGGGTCACAAATCAAATCAAACTGTATTGGCCACATACGCATGGTTAGCAGATGTTAATGCGAGTGTAGTTAAATGCTTGTGCTTCTAGTTCCAACAGTGCAGTAATATCTAACAAGTAATCTAACAATTCCACAACAACTACCTAATACACACAAATCTAAGTAAAGGGATGCAATAAGAATATGTACATATAAATATATGGATGAGTGATGACTGAGCGGCATAGGCAAGATGCAATGGCTGGTATAGAATACAGTATATACAGTTAAAGTCAGAAGTTTACATACACTTAGATTAGAGTCATTAAAACTTGTTTTTCAATCACTCCACAAATGTCTTGTTAACAAACTATTGTTTTGGCAAGTCGGTTAAGACATCTACTTTGTGCATAACAAGTAATTTTTCCAACAATTGTTTACAGACAGATTATTTCACTGTATCACAATTCCAGTGGGTCAGAAGTTAAATACACAAAATTGATTGTGCCTTTAAACAGCTTGGAAAAATCCAGAAAATTATGTCAGGGCTTTAGAAGCTTCTGATAGGATAATTGACATAATTTGAGTCAAATGGAGGTGTACCTGTGAATGTATTTCAAGGCCTACCTTCAAACTATTTGCTTGACATCATGGGAAAATCAAAAGAAAATCAGCCACGACCTCAGAAAAAATTATTGTAGACCTCCACAAGTCTGGTTCATCCTTGGGAGCAATTTCCAAATGCCTGAAGGTACCGCGTTCATCTGTACAAACAATAGTACGCAAGTATCAACACCATGGGACCACGCAGCGATCATGCCGCTCAGGAAGGAGATGCATTCGGTCTCCTAGAGATGAACGTACTTTGGTGCGAAAAATGCAAATCAACCTTGTGAAGATGCTGGAGGAAACACATACAAAAGTGTCTATATCCACAATAAAATGAGTCCTATATCGACATAACCTGAAAGGTCGCTCAGCAAGGAAGAAACCATTGCTCCAAAACCGCCATAAAAAAAGCCAGACTACGGTTTCCAACTACACATGGGGACAAAGATCGTACTTTTTGGAGAAATGTCCTCTGGTCTGAATGAAACAAAAATAGAACTGTTTTGCCATAATGACAATCGTTATGTTTGGAGAAAAAGGGGGAGGCTTGCAAGCCGAAGAACACCATCCCAACCGCAGCATCATGTTGTGGGGGTGCTTTGCTGCAGGAGGGACTGGTGCACTAAACAAAATAGATGGCTTCATGAGGCAGGAAAATTTGGTGGATATATTGAAGCAACATCTCAAGACATCAGTCAGGAAGTTAAAGCTTGGTCGCAAATGGGTCTTCCAAATGGACAATGACCCCAAGCATACTTCCAAAGTTGTGGCAAAATGGCTTAAGGACAACAAAGTCAAGGTATTGGAGTGGCCATCACAAGGCCCTGACCTCAATCCTATGGAAGACTTGTGGGCAGAAGGAGGAGGCCTACAAACCTGACTCAGTTACACCAGCTCTGTCAGGAGGAATGGGCCAAAATTCACCCAACTTATTGTGGAAAGCTTGTGGAAGGCTACCTGAAACAACTGACCCAAGTTAAACAATTTAAAGGCAAAGCTACCAAATACTAATTGAGTGTATGTAAACTTCTGACCCACTGGGAATGTGATGAATGAAATAAAAGCTGAAATAAATAATTCTCTACTATTATTCTGACATTTCACATTCTTAAAATAATGTGGTGATCCTAACTGACATCAGACAGGGAATTTGTACTGGGATTAATTGTCAGGAATTGTGAAAAACTGAGTTGAAATGTATTTGGCTAAGGTGTATGTAAACTTCCAACTTCAACTGTACATATGAGATGAGTAATGCAAGATATGTAAACAGTATTAAAGTGGCATTATTAAAGTGACTTGTGATCCGTTTATTGAAGTGTACAATGATTTTGAGTCTGTATGTAGGCAGCAGCCTCTCTGTGATGGCTGTTTAACAGTCTGAAGATAGAAGCTGTTTTTTCAGTCTCTCGGTACCAGCTTTGATGCACCTGTACTGACCTCGCCTTCTGGATGGTAGCAGGGTGAACAGGCAGTGGCTCAGATGGTTGTTGTCCCTGATGATCTTTATGGGCTTCCTGTGACATTGGCTGCTGTAGGTGTCCTGGAGGGAAGGTAGTTTGCCCCCGGTGATGCGTTGTGCAGACCGCACCACCCACTGGAGAGCCTTGCGGTTGTGGGCGGTGCAGTTGCCATACCAGGCGGTGATGCATCCCAACAGGATGCTCTCAATTGTGCATCTGTAAAAGTTTGTGAGGGCGGTTGTGCCTTCACCACACTGTCTGTGTGGGTGGACCATTTCAGTTTGTCCGTGATTTGTACGCCGAGGAACATAAAACTTTCCACCTTCTCCACTGCTGTCCCGTCGATGTGGATATGCGGGTGCTCCCTCTGCTGTTTCCTGAAGTCCACAATCATCTCCTTTGTTTTGTTGACGTTGAGTGAGAGGTTGTTTTCCTGACACCACACTCCGAGAGCCCTCGCCCCCTTCCCTGTAGGCTGTCTTATCGTTGTTGGTAATCAAGCCCACTATTGTTGTGTTGTCTGCAAACTTGATGATTGAGTTGGGGGCGTGCATTTTTTAAATATTTTTTTTATTTCACCTTTATTTAACCAGGTAGGCTAGTTGAGAACAAGTTCTCATTTGCAACTGTGACCTGGCCAAGATAAAGCATAGCAGTGTGAACAGACAACACAGTTACACATGGAGTAAACAATTAACAAGTCAATAACACAGTAGAAAAAAAGGGGAGTGTATATGCAATGTGTGCAAAGTGCATGAGGAGGTAGGCAAATAATTACAATTTTGCAGATTAACACTGGAGTGATAAATGATCAGATGATCATGTACAGGTAGAGATATTGGTGTGCAAAAGAGCAGAAAAGTAAATAAATAAAAACTGTGGGGATGAGGTAGGTGAAAATGGGTGGGCTATTTACCAATAGACTATGTGCAGCTGCAGCGATCGGTTAGCTGCTCAGATAGCTGATGTTTGAAGTTGGTGAGGGAGATAAAAGTCTCCAACTTCAGCGATTTTTGCAATTCGTTCCAGTCACAGGCAGCAGACTACTGGAACGAAAGGCGGCCGAATGAGGTGTTGGCTTTAGGGATGATCAGTGAGATACACCTGCTGGAGCGCGTGCTACGGATGGGTGTTGCCATCGTGACTAGTGAACTGAGATAAGGCGGAGCTTTACCTAGCATGGCCTTGTAGATGACCTGGAGCCAGTGGGTCTGGCGACGAATATGTAGCGAGGGCCAGCCGACTAGAGCATACAAGTCTCAGTGGTGGGTGGTATTCCTATATCATTGCGTAATGCAGAAAATACACGAGACTTCAGGGGCCTTGAGCATTGAGCATACAAGTCGCAGCGGTGGGTGGTATAAGGTGCTTTAGTGACAAAACGGATGGCACTGTGATAAACTGCATCCAGTTTGCTGAGTAGAGTGTTGGAAGCAATTTTGTAGATGACATCGCTGAAGTCGAGGATCGGTAGGATAGTCAGTTTTACTAGGGTAAGCTTGGCAGCGTGAGTGAAGGAGGCTTTGTTGCGGAATAGAAAGCCGACTCTTGATTTGATTTTCGATTGGAGATGTTTGATATGAGTCTGGAAGGAGAGTTTGCAGTCTAGCCAGACACCTAGGTACTTATAGATGTCCACATATTCAAGGTCGGAACCATCCAGGGTGGTGATGCTAGTCGGGCATGCGGGTGCAGGCAGCGATCAGTTGAAAAGCATGCATTTGGTTTTACTAGCGTTTAAGAGCAGTTGGAGGCCACGGAAGGAGTGTTGTATGGCATTGAAGCTCGTTTGGAGGTTAGATAGCACAGTGTCCAATGACGGGCCGAAAGTATATAGAATGGTGTCGTCTGCGTAGAGGTGGATCAGGGAATCGCCCGCAGCAAGAGCAACATCATTGATATATACAGAGAAAAGAGTCGGCCCGAGAATTGAACCCTGTGGCACCCCCATAGAGACTGCCAGAGGACCGGACAGCATGCCCTCCGATTTGACACACTGAACTCTGTCTGCAAAGTAATTGGTGAACCAGGCAAGGCAGTCATCCGAAAAACCGAGGCTACTGAGTCTGCCGATAAGAATATGGTGATTGACAGAGTCGAAAGCCTTGGCAAGGTCGATGAAGATGGCTGCACAGTACTGTCTTTTATCGATGGCGGTTATGATATCATTTAGTACCTTGCGTGTGGCTGAGGTGCACCCGTGACCGGCTCGGAAACCAGATTGCACAGCGGAGAAGGTACGGTGGGATTCGAGATGGTCAGTAACCTGTTTGTTGACTTGGCTTTCGAAGACCTTAGATAGGCAGGGCAGAATGGATATAGGTCTGTAACAGTTTGGGTCCAGGGTGTCTCCCCCTTTGGAGAGGGGGATGACTGTGGCAGCTTTCCAATCCTTGGGGATCTCAGACGATATGAAAGAGAGGTTGAACAGGCTGGTAATAGGGGTTGCGACAATGGCGGCGGAATAGTTTCAGAAATAGAAATAGAGGGTCCAGATTGTCAAGCCCAGCTGATTTATACGGGTCCAGGTTTTGCAGCTCTTTCAGAACATCTGCTATCTGGATTTGGGTAAAGGAGAACCTGGAGAGGCTTGGGCGAGGAGCTGCGGGGGGGGCGGAGCTGTTGGCCGAGGTAGGAGTAGCCAGGCGGAAGGCATGGCCAGCCGTTGAGAAATGCTTGTTGAAGTTTTCGATAATCATGGATTTATTGGTGGTGACCATGTTACCTAGCCTCAGTGCAGTGGGCAGCTGGGAGGAGGTGCTCTTGTTCTCCATGGACTTCACAGTGTCCCAGAACTTTTTGGAGTTGGAGCTACAGGATGCAAACTTCTGCCTGAAGAAGCTGGCCTTAGCTTTCCTGACTGACTGCGTGTATTGGTTCCTGACTTCCCTGAACAGTTGCATATCGCGGGGACTATTCGATGCTATTGCAGTCCGCCACAGGATGTCTTTGTGCTGGTCGAGGGCAGTCAGGTCTGGAGTGAACCAAGGGCTGTATCTGTTCTTAGTTCTGCATTTTTTGAACGGAGCATGCTTATCTAAAATGGTGAGGAAGTTACTTTTAAAGAATGACCAGGCATCCTCAACTGACGGGATGAGGTCAATGTCCTTCCAGGATACCCAGGCCAGGTCGATTAGAAAGGCCTGCTCACAGAAATGTTTTAGGGAGCGTTTGACCGTGATGAGGGGTGGTCGTTTGACTGCGGCTCCGTAGCGGATACAGGCAATGAGGCAGTGATCGCTGAGATCCTGGTTGAAGACAGCGGAGGTGTATTTGGAGGGCCAGTTGGTCAGGATGACGTCTATGAGGGTGCCCTTGCTTACAGAGTTAGGGTTGTACCTGGTGGGTTCCTTGATGATTTGTGTGAGATTGAGAGCATCTAGCTTAGATTGTAGGACTGCCGGGGTGTTAAGCATATCCCAGTTTAGGTCACCTAACAGAACAAACTCTGAAGCTAGATGGGAGACAGTCAATTCACAAATGGTGTCCAGGGCACAGCTGGGAGCTGAGGGGGGTCGGTAGCAGGTGGCAACAGTGAGAGACTTATTTCTGGAGAGAGTAATTTTCAAAATTAGTAGTTCGAACTGTTTGGGTATAGACCTGGAAAGTATGACATTACCTTGCAGGCCATCTCTGCAGTAGACTGCAACTCCTCCCCCTTTGGCAGTTCTATCTTGACGGAAGATATTATAGTTGGGTATGGAAATCTCTGAATTTTTGGTGGCCTTCCTGAGCCAGGATTCAGACACGGCAAGGACATCAGGGTTAGCAGAGTGTGCTAAAGCAGTGAGTAAAACAAACTTAGGGAGGAGGCTTCTGATGTTGACATGCATGAAACCAAGGCTTGTTCGATCACAGAAGTCAACAAATGAGGGTGCCTGGGGACATGCAGGGCCTGGGTTTACCTCCACATCACCCGCGGAACAGAGAAGGAGTAGTATGAGGGTGCGGCTAAAGGCTATCAAAACTGGTCGCCTAGAGCGTTGGGGACAGAGAATAAGAGGAGCAGGTTTCTGGGCATGGTAGAATATATTCAGGGCATAATGCGCAGACAGGGGTATGGTGGGGTGCGGGTACAGCGGAGGTAAGCCCAGGCACTGGGTGATGATGAGAGAGGTTGTATCTCTGGACATGCTGGTTGTAAATGGGTGAGGTCACCACATGTGTGGGAGGTGGGACAAAGGAGGTATCAGGGGTATGAGGAGTGGGACTAGGGGCTCCATTGTGAACTAAAACAATGATAACTAACCTGAGCAACAGTATACAAGGCATATTGACATTTGAGAGAGACATACAGTGAGGCATACAGTAATCACAGGTGTTGAATTGGGAAAGCTAGCTAAAACAGTAGGTGAGACAACAGCTAATCAGCTAGCACAACACAGCAGGTAAAATGGTGTTGACTAGGCAACGGGGCAGACAGATAAAACAAACAAGCAGAATGGAGTACCGTGATTAATGGACAGTCCAGCGTGCATCAGCTAGCCAAGCAATCATTGGTGAACAGGGAGTACAGGACGGGGCTGAGCACGCAGCCTTGTGGAGATGTTGTTTCGTACCTTCACCACCTGGGGGCGGCTCGTCAGAAAGTCCAGGACCCAATTGCACAGGGCGGGGTTGAGACCCAGGGCCTCAAGCTTAATGATGAACTTGGAGGGTACTATGGTGTTGAATGCTGAGCTGTAGTCGATGAACAGCATTCTTACATAGATATTATTTTTGGCCAGATGGGATAGGGCAGTGTGCAGTGTGATGGCGATTGCATCGTCTGTGGACCCATTGGGGCTGTATGCAAATTGAAGTGGGTCTATGGTGACAGGTTAGGTGGAGGTGATATGATCCTTGACTAGTCTCTCAAAGCACTTCATAATGACAGAAGTGAGTGCTACTGGCGACATTTAGTTCAATTACCTTTGACTTCTTGGGTTCAGGAACAATGGTGGCCATCTTGAAGAATGTGGGGACAGCCGACAGGGACAGGGAGAGTTTGAATAAATCCGTAAACACAGCAACCAGCTGGTCTGCGCATGCTCTGAGGACGCAGCTAGGGATGCCGTCTGGGCCGGCAGCCCAGACAGGCTCACGTTGGCCACGAAGAAGGAGAGGGGGGGCTCGTAGTCCTTGGTAGCGGGCCGCGTCGGTGGCACTGTATTATCCTCAAATCGGGCAAAGAAGGTGTTTAGTTTGTCTGGAAGCAAGACATCAGTGTCTGTGACGTAGCTGGTTTTCTTGCCTGTAGACCCTGCTACATATGTCTCGTGTCTGAGCCGTTGAATTGTGACTCCACTTTGTCCCTATACCGACATTTTGCTTGTTTGATTGCCTTGCGGAGGGAATAAGTACACTGTTATTCGGTTGGCCATATTCCCAGTCATCTTTACATTGTTAAATGCAGTGGTTCGTGCTTGCAGTTTTGTGCAAATTGGTTAGGGTAGGTTTTAATAGTCACACTGGGTACAACATCTCCAATGCACTTCCTTATAAACTCACTCACCAAATCAGCGTATAAAATCGATGTTATTCTCTGAGGCTGCCCGGAACATTTCCCAGTTCGCGTGATCAAAACAATCTTGAATCGTGGATTGGTCAGACCAGCGTTGAATAGTTCTAGTCACGGGTACATCCTATATGAGTTTCCACTGACATTGACCAAAAAGGGACACCGTCTTCCAGCTGATGGCTAAACTCAAGTTACACTGCCTTATGCACAAATTCATGCTGTTCCTCCTATGAACAGAGAAAGTGAAATTTTCTGTTATATTTAAAAAAGCCCAAGCCGCTAATAATAACAACGCAAGCCTATAGATACACTTTCCTACTCATTCGTTACAATGCTTGTTGTAGTGCTGAGTAGAAATAGGAAGAATTTGCATTTTATTCCTTATAAAAGTGTTGAATACAAAGTGTTGACAGTAATTAGTAAGAACATAAACAGCATATCTTTGCTGTGTTCGTTGACAGTCTCTCTCTAGTCATGGTTTAAATGTTTTGAAATCTCACAGTATCAACTTTGCTGTAGCTTTCTTTTATGCCTGCTATGTTACTACAGACGCGGCCATCTGATTGGCCAGCTGTAGACCTATAGCGCAATTGATTTGCTCTCTGGGCCAGCCGGAAAGGCAGAGTTTGTACCTTCAGACACATGAAATGGTTCAAAATGGCAACAGTTCACCTACCCACCTCGCAAATCGGGTGCACCTACCGCCAGCACCCTGAGATGTTTGGAGATCAACCGTTGGTGACCACTGCTCTTGAAAATTGAGTGAAGTTCAATCTTGTGCTTCTGTTTGTGGGCTGTTATTTCTGCGCGACAGTCGCGGGGGAGTGATGGTTCACAGCAGCATCAAGCACCATCACCTGCTAAAAATATATTTTGGTTAGTTATTTTTACAGCATATTTCCAATATGATATTGTTAAGTAGCATGTGCATCAAGTAGTAACAGTAAAACAGTACATAGTGCTGTACCTGAGCATACTCGGCTGCAGTTGTTGCACACGGTCATTTTTTTCTCTCAAAAGTCACCAGTTAAATGTGTTTCAAAAGGCGGGCGATTGTTGGTAGGCTGATGGATGCCACATTGGCAAAGGTGTCATCATTCTCCTCAATAGCCTGCTTTTTTTCAGACAACTGTATGTCATTCCTGGCCCTCACCATTTCCACCACTGCACACTCCTGCTCGTCTGTCATCATATGGCCACAGCCACCACCATGGGGTCTTCTGTCTATTCTGAGGGTAGAACAGTGTATACTGTCAATAGATCATACTGTAAGAATACTGTAACATGTTTTATGAATTTACATACAATACAATATGTAATTTACTGTAAATGTAATGGTGCATATCCTACAAATTTACCGGTTTTCTTGGCTAAATGTTCTCATGACCAAATTGACAGTTGATCTTTTCAGATTAGGGTGAACTAACTGCCATAGTAAGGCCTCTGTTTACCACATGGTCAACGAAGATGGTCCGTATTTCACAAGACACAACAGTTCCCTGCCATCTGCCACCCTCTCTCTGATGTCCACCTCTTTGATGGGGCCCATACCCACCTCTTTGACCTCTTTGATAGGGTCCATGCCCACTTCTCTGATTTCTTCCTCTCCCTTGCTGTCTATCCTGCTCCACGTTGAAAGAAATTGCAAGTGTTGACACCCACCCTTTTATATGGTGACCAAATGTGGTTAACACTATGTGAAATCAATTAGCAATAATGAGTAGTCATTATGTATGGTTATCATGTACGATACATGTCATTTAGATGTTTATACTTTACAAACAGACATTTTATTTCTGTAGTCCTCAAAATCCATATATAGTTTAACAAAATCTTAAAATCTATAGGGTACCAAACGGCTAAGTGGTTAACCATTAAGCGCAGTTGGATTAAGTGATGGTCAACTGTATTTCAGACCTGCCAACCCTGTCCAACCTTTACGCCCGCGGCAAATTGGAGATGTAACACGGGACGAATTAGGGTTCTCTTTCTCCCGCAAACCGGCTACATACACAAAGCTTAATCCCGCCGCAAAGGGAATCTGAGCACTGTTCGCTAGAAGAGTCCGGTGTTTCAGCCTATGTAAAGGTGCCTATTGTATTTCTTTGCAGCGCATACATCATTTCAGATTTTCAAAATTGATAAAACCTCAAATCTAGTGCATTTTAGAAGCATTGCCTCTCTAGCTAATACCAGACACGCATTCATTCTTCATCGCGCAGTCTTCTAAACTCCCGACTCCATTTAATGCCAAGATGTTTTTTGGCCATCCTCACTAACGACGCCTTTTTACCTATTCCCTGCCTGACCTTTTGCCTATCAGATTTCCTGTTATCAACCTCTTGCCTGATCCTGGACTACGTTATTAGCCTTTCCCTGCCTGTACTGTTACCTTTTTGGAGACCCTGTGTATGACCTTCTGCCTGCCCCTGGACCCAGCTACCTGCCTCTTCCTGTGGTCCTTTACAATTAAACACCTGCTGCGCCCTGCGCTTCAAACCAGCACTCTGTCTCCCATCGTATTCATTACACAAATGAGAAGAGGGTCATATTAACAGTATCGTGAGCATTGCATTGTGAAAGGCAATTACTTTACATGAAAGGTATTTCTAGATAAAACACTGATTTAGGTTTGGTGAAAAGGTCACTGTAAGATTGTTTTACATAGTCAATTGAAAATGTGCTTAATGTTTTGAGGGGGAAAAAAAACAGCCTTTTCGATGATCTGTTTTGAGTTGTGAAATTTCATCACACACTTGTGAAAATAGTACCGAAGCGATGAAGAAAAAAAAACTGCATTTGACATGATCAACCTATAGGAATGTAATGAATGTTGAGTGTGATCGTTTAAACCCGCCACTGTATATTTCTTTATAGTGTGTGTAGGCAGAATGTTAACTGTCATATATGGAGCAAGGAAAATCAAATCGAATGTGCTCACAAACTCGGGACGTTTCCTTTTGTGTTTGAAGGCTGTATCCGTCTTGAATGGAACATTTGCAACAGAGCCAGTGGTCCTGTCACAAACTAATCCAAAATGGCCAGCTGGTGGCAAACTCTACTAACGGATGAGAATTTAGACCACGCAACCTTAATATTCATCGCAGTCAGCAATAGTAAGATATCATCAATAATGATAAGTTATACAGTTATTCCAGAGGTCACAGAAAAAGATCCAATAGGATTATAGGATATTTGTTTTGTATAGGCTTACACCAAACATCTAAAGGCATCGTCAAATAATATATCTATCTGCAAATTATGAGATTGTCCCAAGGACTCCTTAGATGCAGAATGCCTAGGGTCTAGTCACTGGGACATGTTTATCATGCAGAATGGACTATTGACACAATTCTATGTTGTTCATTCTGTCTGCAATGCTGAATGTTCGCTGGATTGCTTAGGCCCCTGAAGGTGAGTCTCTAGGTAACACACACATGCACGCACACACACGCACGCACACACACACGAAAAGCAGTGGGATAGCTAGGACATTTGGAGGTGATTTGTGATTTGCTCCTGTTGTAACTTAATCTCGCCACTCTCCCTCCAGTCTGAATGCCGCTTTGTTCTACAACCTAGCTCCATCACAACCACACATGAACATAAGACTGACCATACATACAGATATGACAATTCAGAAGTGACCACAAAACTGACCATACACCTTACAACACTGAAACATGTTGACCAGGTGATCATAGCTATGGAGACAACTATAACAGAGTTATTACCACACAGGTTTAACTGTACTGAAGTGTCCATAACTGAACCACAGTGTCCTGCGGTCATAAGAGTAAATCACACGGCCCCACTACCATACCATGCGGAGGTTCTGACCTTGACCTCTGACATGACATCTATGGCTCATTAAACGTGTTGACGTGGTTAAGCTCTTTGTGTCCGTCAGTGTGTGTGTGTATGTGTGTGAGGGAGAGAGAGAGACAGAGCGAGAGAGAGAGAGAGCGAGAGAAAGAGAAGTCTTGGAGTGGAAGTGTAGGTGGAACCAGATTACCTTACAGTTTTTCCCCTCGAAATCAACGGAAATCAACGGAGTACTCTATTTAAAAAGGTCACCATCTTCTACTAGCACTTTTGTGAGCAACAATACCGAGAGCTTCCAAAGGTATTTGCACTCTTCATTTTACATATTTCTTCTGTGATTGATAATTTGTCCTACACTTGTATCTTAGATGTGTAATACCAAGTTTTCTCAGGCAGGTCAACAGAAACTGAGGCATAAGCCATCGGAGCAACTAGAGATAAAATATTTTTATCCACAGCAAGAGAACAGAGAAGTGAGTTCCGCAGCATTAGTTTGTGTATTTGTCAAATTGGCTGTGCCGTGTGTGTTAGACTTGTGCAATGTGTGTTTTTGTTTGTGTCTCATTGGGCGAGTGTACTGACCAAGGCTCTCCTCCCTCATCAGTTGACAAGAGCAGCAGTTCCCTTCCACAACCAGCAGAGATCAGCAATGCTGCACTTAAATGGCACAGAGCTGCAGACTCTCCTGCTATCCTTCCTACAGCAATGTCTGAACGGCACAGGTTTACTGGTCCCAGTACTCTCTCAGAACTACACTACCCAGCAGGCCGTTCTCCCAGTGGGCGGGGCTATACCTAAGGCTCAAGCTCAGGGATTTGTGTACATTCTACTGATGGTAGGTATGTTTAGTTTCTTCACGTTTGGTATCATGCTGAGCTACATCCGCTCCAAGAAGCTAGAGAGTTCCCACGATCCGTATCACCAGTACATTGCCCACGACTGGACCAAAGGACTCACCCTCCCACGGGCCGTCACACAGGCACTGCATGAGGCAGACACACGTATTGGAGACAACGGGAAGAACCCCATGGTCATCTGCAACCCTGCTGCATTGGAGCAGCTCCCAGGATAGATTGGGATGGATAGTGAGGAGTTAATAGTGTTGATGTTCTCAATCCTAATATAACATATTATAGTCACAATGACAAGTGAGAGAGAGATTGAGTTACAGTACCTCTTTTATTGTAATGCAATCATAGGCAGAATCTACCGCACACCCATTATCGATTAGTGAAGTTGCGGGAGGCAAAATGCAAAACTGGAAAAAGTCACCACACACTTCCACTCATAGTAGTTTAGCATTCGGTCAGTCGACTGACCGAAAGCTTACCTCCCAATTAAAGAGATTTTCATCTGACTGGAAGTGTGCGGAAAAATCTTCAGTGGTTTCTGTTTCTCCGTATTTGAGTTCAGAGCAGTTTCAGTCAACTGCTCATTCATAACAAACATTGAGTATTCTATACTTTCATTCCTTCATTCAGCAAAGAAACAAATCAATGTAATTAGAATTGCTTAGCTTATAAACGTAGATTAAAAGTATTTCATTAAATGGATTATTGTAGACCGATACCATTACCATTGTGTCCTGAGGTCCAGACACTGGCACTGTGTAGCATTATTGTAAAGCACAGTTGAGTTACAGTAAGGTCAAGTAACCGTGTTGTAGTAGTGGCTTGTTGTATTATTCTGTGTGTTATAACATGCTACTGTAATCAACCCTGAAAATGACATAAAAGACAAATGATTCAACACCTCTGTCTTATCCTCTCGAAGTGTGTTGACACCTGTGTAAATGGATTATAAATAAAAGTTTGATTTGAAATATCCTTTTTTATCTAATTTTGCCTTCAAGGTCCATTGCTCATTTTAGTAAATTCTGCATCCATGCCAGCAGGCTGCCTTGCCAAGAGTGTTGATGTGTTTTAATCTTATCTCTCTTCTCCCGCTCCCTTTCTCTTTCTCTTCTCTGCTCCTCCCACTCCCTCACTCTTTCCCTCTTGCTCTCCTGTCTGCCTTGAAAGGCTGCTTTCTCTGCGCGGTCGATCTCACGCTCCAAACTGAAGTGGACCATTTGCATGGTAAGCATGGGCGCAATCAGGTTGAAGTTATCCACCGTTTTATTGAGCTTCATAAGGTCATCCGCCACAACCCCACACAACTGCTGCCACTGAGCATGCTCCCTGGGGTTCATGGGGTTGGCAAGCCGCGCCCTGGCCCTGCAGCAGTCTCTCTCGGATCTGTGCGATGTCCTCTCGGATGTCGCGTTGCGTGACAATCCAGGGTGGCTGGTAGCCATTGTCGATGAGGATGCGGTTGAGGTTGTGGGTCATGGGGTCAGCATAAGGGTTGTGCTCAAACTTGTTGATGGGCTTCCCGGCGCCACTCAGGTTGCGGAAGTCTCCCCGGGACATGGATTCCTGAATGAGGTCTTCCACCAGCCTCTCCACTGCCTGTGTGACCTTGATCTGCCGGCTGCGCTGGCGGACGTCCCTCTCCACCAGCGCCCCCTCGGCTGCAGCCGCCGTCTCATGCTCCTTCTGGCGGTAGTCGAGGACCTGCTCCACCGCCCGATCCACTCGGAATTGACGGTATTGGCGCTCGCGCTGGCTAGGCGTCCCAGAGCCCACGCCCTCGTAGCTCAGGTAGTGGCGGTGCTGAGGAGCCACACCTTTCACCTTCTCCTCCTCTTCTTCCATCGAACCCCCACAGCTCTGAAGCCGGGACTGGTGCGCCAGCACGGCGCGGTATGCCTCCTCTACCCGCGCAAACATTGCCTCGTCTGCCGTAGCAGCGCCCGAGTCTGGATGGTACAGCTTGGCCATGCGTAGGTAGGCTTCTTTCACCTGCGCAGGGCTACTCTCGCCCACATCTGGAAGCTCAAGCTGTAACAGCTGGTAGCTCTCCCGAAGGCTGCGGCTCACACGGGGACCAGAACTCAGCGTGCGGAGAAGGGACCGGAGGCCCAGGGGGAGCAGCGTGCGGCCATGACAGAAATCCCCACGGTGAATCAACAGCTGCATGGCGTAACTCATCTCTGCTGGGGCACGCAGAAGCACACACCTGCCCAACAGTGACAAGAAACATGATGTTGCTTGTTGTATTTGTTCCCACACTTAATTGTTAGCATAGGGATGCATATCATGCATTTGAAAAGGTCATGGGATACTTTTGAACCATTGTTTACATTTTGTTGGTAGTGGTCTAGTCTGAAACACAGAACTTTTGCTAACATGCCCCTCCTTGTACTCCATGACATTGCCAGGGATTGGTGGTGAGTGGAATGATAGTAGAAACAAATTGGTGTTACCCACGCTGGTAGTATTCCAATATTTGATGGAATTATGCACTTGTTAATTTGACACCTACTGTCACATGCATTAAAGCTACAGCATGTAACCTCACAGACATGTATCGGTGACTACTGTAACTATTCCCGTGTTACGAAAGAACACCAGTAGCTAGCTGTCATCTTTATTACCCGGATAGCTCGAAGCTAAATCATGCTAGCTGAGCTCCATGGCTAACTGCATCCTTCTATGCGCGTTTAGGTGAACAAAGCATATAGCTAACAAGATACTAATTGCACTAACCTTATTAAAATACAGTCGTCCTTCTCATTAGTTTCAGACAGTGTTATTTCCCAATAGGTTCAGCGCCAGACAACAATCAGGTCGGATCACTTTGGTATAATTAGAAGGGGTCGGAAAGGCTTGTTTGGTGCTGTTAGCTAACTCTCCCAATGAATGCAGGGAGTTGCAGTTTTAGCCTAATCCTGTGTTTTCTTAAACTACAGATACACTAAAGACAAAAACTAAACGTGAACAACTGTGGCTTTTGATTATGCTAGCAGAATAGTGTATGCATTTTGTTTTATACTTTTTATTACGTTTTATTTCAAATACATTGAGTTGACTGTTCAATATTACATTTGTTTTGTTCAAACAAAGCATTGTCACACAAGCCTACTAAGATAACATGTTGTGCAAGTAGCCTGCATTTGTAAACATGATGTGTCCTCCCCAAAGATTTTTTAAAAAGACACTGTGAATGTGTTGAACATGCAACTAAAGGCAGAATTCCTTAAAACTAAAAAGCTAACTTAAAGCTAATGTGCGTTCATGTGTTAGTCGGAACTAGGAGAAAGCATTTCCGACTTGCTATCTGACTGAACGCAGCACCAGTATAACTACAACCAGTTCAGAAGTTTGGATATGTCAGTTTCCTAGTTCAAACTAGTTCACCCAGTTAGTAAATCGGAAATGCAGTTACCTAGTTCCGACTAGTACATGAACTGCCATTATCCCATCTACATCTACAGACAGCCAAATATGGACGGTAGCCTGTATTCACTAGCTATAGCAACCAAAATAAACCAAACAGAAGAGACTGATGCAAACAAAACAGAAAGAACGAAACGGAGGGAGCTTCCTGAATGTGTCCAATAGAAACTCTAATGCGACTCAAAGATACACTCCTAGATACCAATCTGTTTGTGCCATCATCATGCCAGTCCTTGCCGCTCCATGTCATGCAAACAATGACAACTAATTGACAAGACAGATCAAACAGATCTAGGACCAGGGGCCTGTTGCACAAAACTAGGATAAAGGATTAAGCCAGGATATCTTGGTGATCCTGGCTCAATTGATCCGTAATCCGGTTGCACTAAAGATGGATAGGGGGCAGGAGGATATGTTATGGTATAAATTACCATGGAGATTTATTCTGTGGAGCTAGCCTGCTCCAGACCAGGCTAAATTCCAGGATCTATTTAATCTCATCCCTAATGTCAGTCAGCAGTCACCACAAATGGAAACCAATAGTTATTTCACTGCTCACTATACATTGTTATCACATATAACTAGACCCACTGTCATTATTTAAACGTTTGTGATCATTAATTTCAATGATTTTGGATAAAAAATGATTTTTAGATGTTGCTATCATTAGATAATTTACAGTTTTCCATAGACTATATATAAAATGATAGAATATTAGGGCCACAGAGGGAAAAAAAAGACAAGTCATAATATTGTAACCAGTTGTTTTAAAGGAGGACAGTTGTTAAAATGACAGATGCGGGGCATTTCGTGAAATTGTACTTCAGTATGGTTTCATAAACAAAGACATGCTGATGTGCCAGAATATTAAGTATCACATTGTCATAAGTATCAAAACTGTAAAAACAATATGTAGCTTTTCTGCAGAAAGAACCAGCCTCATAAATGTATGACTTTATCCTTTTTCTTCAGTGTGGCCCTAGTACTCTGTCATATAAACAAATACACATTCCATATGAATATAAAAACACAATGTGTAACATTATGTTCCTTTATTGAATAAGGACAAAACAAAGCAGGTAAACCATCAGCTCCTTTCGAAACTGAAGTCACAGTGACTCTACAAGATGGAAAGCACAGAATCCAAGCATATTATACAAAATGATACATACACATTCAAAGGTCTGTATATAACACACCCTGCATGTCTGCACACTAAAATAAATGCAGGACAAATCCATACACATCAACTGAACAGACAAATGAATGGATGCAGTAGCCTCCCTGCAGCCTTGTATTACACACAGTATACCGCACAAACATCATAAGAGGCCAAATTCGTAAAAAAACGAACCCAAAAAAACCAAATTCCTCTGCCACCGCAGGACATATTTAACCAAAATTGAAAGCACACATACTAACTAAAATAATTCAACACATATTGGTCCCTCAGCAGCCGACCACTGTCGTCATCAGGGAAGATTGCCGGATTGTCCCAGTCCATGGCTGGTGGCACTCTGGGGGCCCTCTCCTTCCTCAGGCAGGCCACATTGTGGAGGACAGCACAAGCCACAGTAATATCACATGCCCTAACAGGGCTGACCCTTAATTTGTGAAGGCAGTGAAAGCGTGCCTTCAGGAGGCCAAAGGTCATTTCAACTCTGGCCCTGGTCCTGGCATGGGCATGGTTGTAGGCCTGCTGTGCTTCCTGGGGTCTGTGAAAGGTGTCAGGAGAAAAGGCTGGCAGCCATACCCCTGTCTCCCAGCAACACACCAGAGAATTCACCTGTCAACACAAAATCTCATCATTACTACCTCATAAACACAGTGATATTCTTGACACAGCCATGATGGTTATAAATAGGGGTTGTGTGGCTTACCTTGTGATAGGCACTGATAGATTTCAGAGGCCCGAAAGATTCTGGAGTCATGGACTGAGCCAGGCCATTTTGCCACAACATTGCTGATCACACAGTCAGCATTGCAGACCATCTGAAATCATAAGATGAGGAATATTACACCAATCAATGCACATCACTGGCAATGCAGAGTGTTTGTCAATGGACAATATCAAAAAGTTATGTTCACCTGAACATTAATGCTGTGAAAGGATTTCCTATTCACAAAATCGGCCTCATGGGCACCTGAGGGGCTTTTATCCTTATGTGTGTGCAGTCCACTGCACCAATGACATTGGGGAAACCTGTCACACAAAGTAATGAGTATCCTACTATGTGTTAACAGTTGTCCTGTAATTTGTAGATCCTCTTATCTGCAATCCTATAGAACTCCTCTTTGATGTCACAGAGTCTTCTGTGGCCAGGGAAGGAGATGAAGACATCTGCTAATGCTTTGATAGCCAGACACACACTCCTTATTGTGCGGCAAATTGTGGCCTTGTTCAGCTGTTCTGCATCCCCCACTGAGTACAGGAAGGCTCCACTAGCAAAAAAGCGCAAGGCCACACAAACCATTTGCTCCACACTCAGTGCATGGCTCCGTGCAGTGCGGTGCTTAATCCTGGGACCCAGTAGTCTGCATAGATACCTGATGCCATCTGCAGAAAACCTGTATCTTTCATATAGATGGTCGTCAGGGAAGGCCAGTGGGTCCAACCGGTCCCTGAAGACCCTTTCTCGCCTGAAGGCTCTCCTCAGCACAAGTGCTTCTTCATCCACCACATCTCGCACGAATGGGCATGCCATTGTCAGAGCAGAAAGGAACACACAATTTTGGGCCTTCATATAGGCTAGTGGCCACACCTGGTGCTGGGGGGGTGGGCAAAAGAGGGCGATGCCTTATAACGATGACTTGGTTGTACTGATTGCTGGGAAAATAAAAAAAAACTTAGAAAGATGCCACCGTCCTGTGTGCTCACAATAAGAGCTCATATGTCATGGCTCACTTGACTTTACGAGAATATACCTAATTTTTATTTTGAGCTGTGTCATCTTCTTGGAGCTGGGGGAGGAAATACAAATAATGATTAATACATTTGTGTTACAGTTAGCATACAGTGTACATCTCACCTCCCTCTCAAGTTTTTTTATTTCAAGGTCCAGTTTCCTAATTGTCCTCTTTTTTATTTCGGACTCCAGTGCAAGATTTTCCATCTTTTTCTTCTTGTACTGAATGTCTATGTCTGCCAGTTCTATTTGGCGCCGGAGGTGGTTGCCATACAACTTTCTGATAGCTTGTGAGCTCTGTGAACACAATACAATTAGCGCAGCTGGAATTTGGCAGGATGTGGTGTCCTTTTATTAATACGCACTATGTTGCCAGGCTGGTTTTCCCACTGTATAGCATCTGGGTCCTGTAAAAGAAATTAGATTTTTTGATTTTGATGAGGACTCCTCACCATTGTAGAGTAAATAGTACTTTCACAGTCTTACCATGATACCTCATGCCTTCTGGAATCCAGAGAGATGGTCTCCTCCTCATCATCATCGTCTCCATCATGTGCTGTTGCTGCTGCACTGGGGCCTTCACCCTATCACATTTAATCGGATTCATATTGAAGCTAGTAGACAAGACATGCCAGGCCTACAGTATGCCTTTGATGGAGTACTCACTGGATCAGCATCGTCTGGTGCTTGTGCTGGTGGCTCTAACAGGAACACAGTGCTGCCAGACACTGCAAGTGTCATGCAGGTGAAAGAGGACCCAAAAGCGACTTGGCGAAAACAGAGTCTTTAATCCAGTAAAGTAATTACAAACAAAAAAACACAACTTTCACTCGAAATGACGAGGACAAACTGGAGACTCGATCTTGAACAGCAGGTGAACAGCAGGTTGCCTCGGGAAGGCACTTGAACCAGACAGACTCAGACACCTGCTCACCACGCAGCATCTGAGGAAAACACGACACGACAGGGCGATACACAAACACAGCACGGTGAATTCTAGACAAGGAACCGACAGGACAGGAACGGAACACAAAGGAAGAAATAGGGACTCTAATCAGGGGAAAGGATCGGGAACAGGTGTGGGAAGACTAAATGATTGATTAGGGGAATAGGAACAGCTGGGAGCAGGAACGGAACGATAGAGAGAAGAGAGAGCGAGAGAGTGAGAGAGGGAGGGGGAGAGAGAGGGATAGAAAGAGGGAAAGAACCTAATAAGACCAGCAGAGGGAAACGAATAGAATGGGAAGCACAGGGACAAGACAAGATAATAAATGACAAAACATGACAGCAAGGCAATAGGTAAACCAAAGTCAGACAGTCCAAATTGATTCAATATGAATGTGGTTGTATCCCATGTAGAGATGGAAGGACATACCTTGAATGAAGCGGGTGGCATCTTGGGAGGAACCTATGCTCGTCTCTTTCCCCCCCAGGGATCCCCTCTAAGACGGGCCTGCCTTTATTTAGCTCCAAGGCCATGTCCTCTGCTGGGGTAAGGTCAGCCTTTGGTGACCCACCACCCGTGCCTTGTCTGTGGGTATTCTTTTTTCACTGCTAAAACAGTACAGACCATGTGTGAGCAGGCACCTTCTGGGTACAATATATGCTTGTGCTTTGTTAAATATTAGTCAGGGACCATACCATTCTGCAGAATGTTCTTGTATTTGATTTTGACCTGCTGCCATGCCCGTTTTGGCCCGTTCATGTTTAATCTACACACACACACATTTAATGGAGTCACACTGCAAAAAATTACTTGGTATTTTTGTCTTGTTTTCAGTAAAAATATAATAAATAAAAAACTTAAATAAAGATGTATTTTCTTGATTTGCTAAATGACCTAGCAAAATAAGTATAGTTTAGACAAAAAATATAAACTTTAAGTAAATGTGTGCTTAAAACAAGCAAATAAAAAATCTGTCAATATAATAAAAATTATCTTGAAATAAGTTTACTTTTTCCATAAACACTTAATTTTAGAAAAGTTCTCGTTTCACTGGCAGATTTTTTTGCTTATTTTCCTAGGTAATTTTGCTCAAGAAAATATTCAAGATGTTTTTTATATATTTTTTTTTACTGAAAACAAGACAAAAATACTAAGTAAGAAAGACATTTGTGCAGTGCAGTGAGCAACCGACCTTGGGTCCTTTGAAAGGCGCTATATAAATTAAAGTGATTATTATTATAGCTCATCTATTTATTCAATTAAATTTTATTTATATAGCACTTTTCACAATTGTTTCATTCTGTCAAAGCAGCTTTACATTAATGAAAGCAGGAGAAACACAAAAAAACGGTGGACAACATAAGAAGCAGAGTACAACGGCTAAGATTAAACCGTACTGAGCGTAGTAACGTTAAATAATAATGTAAGGCTTTAATAATAATTTATCATAGCTTTATACAGTGTGATGGACTTACTTTACACAATTTCACTCATATCTGCAGTGCATTTCAATTAAAAATTTAACCGTTTCATAATTACAGTACAACTGCGTTTTTGGAGATGTGAATTAAATATTTGAATTGTAATTGTGATGTTTCAGCAGAGCGGTGAGTGTGTAATTGTGCACTACTTACGCATTCAGGCGGTCTGCAATACTTTGCCACGCTTTTTCTCTTTGCTTTATCACTGTGGCGGTGTTGCCTTTCTTCTTAATTATATCTTTTACCTCCTCGTATGCCTCCATGAGGATTTGTGCTTCCGACGGGGAAAAGTACGCGGCTCTAGTTGCCATGGTAAATCAGTTAATCTGTGATCTGTGGCGGGGTCTATTTGAGTGAGCCGTGAGCGCGCACCTATCCAGGATTGGTTTCACCTGGCTTAATGAATCCGTGTCTGCTCATCCTGGCTTGGTCTTTGTGCAACCAATTAAGCCTGGACGCACATGTTTTGGCTTCATTGAGCTCAGCTGAGTCATTTATCCCGGATGTCTTAATTCTACTTTTGTGCAACAGGCCCCAGGCTATCAATGGCTCACTTATGATAAACAGACGTTTACGTTCAAATGGCCGTATGCTTGTTTATATTTAAGAAACGACATAGCCTCAGCACAGATGTATTGTAAACTCATTTTTATAGGCTACATAAACACCATGTTACTACATGTATTCAATGGCACCTTAGAAGAAGGCTGATGTTTTAAGTATCCCCTAACCAATTGTGCTTTTTTGGTCGTTTCTTTGCGTTGTTTGTAACTTGTATTTTTACTTATTTTGTACATAATGTCTTCTGAGAATTTGTAAGCGGTCAAATAAACTCCCATTTCAATTCTGCTAGCAAACATGCAATATTTGGAGAATAAAAATCGATGACCTACACGGAAGATTAAACTTCCAATGGGACATTCAAAACTAATATCTTATCTTCACGGAGTCGTGGCAGAACGATAACACTATCAACATACAGCTGGCTGGTTATACATTGTACCGGCAGGATAGAACATCTGGTGTCTGGTAAGACAAGGGGCGGCGGACTATGTATTTTTGTAAATAACTGCTGGTGCACGATATATAAGGAAGTCTCGTGCTATTGCTCGCCTCAGATAGATTATCTCATGATAAACTGTAGACCACACTATCTACCTCGAGTTTTCATCTGTATTTTTTGTAGCTGTTTACATACGACCCCAGACTGAGGCTGGCACTAAGACAACATTGAATGAGCTGTATTCCGCCATAAGCAAACAAGAAAATGCTCACCCAGAGTCGGCACTCCGAGTAGCCGGGGACTTTAATGCAGGGAAACTTAAATCCGTTTTACCACATTTCTATCAGCATGTTAGATGTGCAACCAGAGGGGGAAAAAATTCTGGACCACCTTTACTTCACACATAGACGCATTACAAAGCTCTCCCTCGCCCTCCATTTGGCAAATCTGACCATAATTCTATCCTCCTGATTCCTACTTACAAGCAAAAATTTAAGCAAGAAGCACCAATGACCAGATAAATAGAAAAGTGGTCAGATGAAGCAGATGCTAAGCTTCTGGACTGTTTTGCTAGCACAGATTGGAATATGTTCCAGGATTCCTCCGATGGCATTGAGGAGTACCCCACAACAGCCATTGGCTTCATCAATAAATGCATCAATGATGTCGTCCAAACAGTGACCGTACGTACATACTCCAACCAGAAGCCATGGATTACAGGCAACATCCGCACTGAGCTAAAGGCTAGAGCTGCCGCTTTCAAGGAGCGGGACTCTAACCCAGAAGCTTATAAGAAATCCCACTATGCCCTCCTACGAACCATCAAACAAGCAAAGCAGCAACACAGGACTAAGATCGAATCGTACTACATCTGGTCTAACGCTCGTCAGATGTGGCAGGGCTTGCAAACCATTACAGAATACAAAGGGAAGCACAGCCGAGAGCTGCCCAGTGACACGAGCCTACCAGACGAGTTAAGTTACTTCTATGCTCACTTCGAGGCAAATAACGCTGAAACATACATAATAGCACCAGCTGTTCCGTAAGACTGTGTAATCACGCTCTCCGCAGCTGATGTGAGTAAGACCTTTATATAGGTCAACATTCACAAGGCTGCAGGGCCAGATGGATTACCATGACGTGTATTGTGAGCATGCACTGACCAACTGGCAAGTGTCTTCACTGATATTTTCAACCTCTCCCTGTCCGAGTATGTAATACCAACATGTTTTAAGCAGAGCACCATAGTGCCTGTGCCCAAGAACACAAAGGTAACCTGCCTAAATGACTACCGACCCATAGCATCTGTAGCCAAGAAGTGCTTTGAAAGGCTGATCATGGCTCACATCAACACCGTTATTCCAGAAACCCTAAACCCAGTTTGCATACTGCCCCAACAGATCCACAGATGATGCAATCTCTATTGCACTCCACAATGCCCTATTCCACCTGGACAAAAGGAACACCTATGTGAGAATGCTATTCATTGACTACAGCTCAGCGTTCAACACCATAGTGCCCTCAAAGTTAATCAATAAGCTAAGGATTCTGGGACTAAACACCTCCCTCTGCAACTGGATCCTGGACTTCCTTACGGGCCGCCCCCCAGGTGGTAAGGGTAGGTAACAACCCATCCACCACGCTGATCCTCAACACAGGGGCACCTCAAGGGTGCATGCTCAGTCCCCTCCTGTACTCCCTGTTCACTCACTGCACTGCCAGGCACGACTCCAACATCATCATTAAGTTTGCCAATGACACAACAGTGGTAGGCCTGATCACCGACAACGACAAGACGGCCTATAGGGAGGGGGTCAGAGACCTGGCCGAGTGGTGCCAGGACAACAACCTCTCCCTCAACGTGATCAAGACAAAGGAGATGATTGTGGACTACAGGAAAAAGAGGACCGAGCACGCCCCCATTCTCATCAACGGGGTTGCAGTGGAGCAGGTTGAGAGCTTCAAGTTCCTTAGTGTCCACATCACCAACAAACTAACATGGTCCAAGCACACCAACAGCCCTACACCCAAACAAGGGCACTGCGTTCATCCACCTCTGGCCTGCTCGCCTCCCTACCACTGAGGAAGTACAGTTCCCGCTCAGCCCAGTCAAAACTGTTCGCTGCTCTGGCCCCCCAATGGTGGAACAAACTCCCTCACGACGCCAGGACAGCGGAGTCAATCACCACCTTCCGGAGACACCTGAAACCCCACCTCTTTAAGGAATACCTAGGATAGGATAAGTAATCCTTCTCACCCCCCCCCCTTTAAGATTTTGATGCACTATTGTAAAGTGACTGTTCTACTGGATGTCATAAGGTGAATGCACCAATTTGTAAGTCGCTCTGGATAAGAGCGTCTGCTAAACGACTTAAATGTAAATGTAAATGTGAAGAGGTCACGACAAAACCTATTCCCCCTTAGGAGACGGAAACGTTTTGGCATTCGTCCCTAGATTCTCAAAAGGTTCTATAGCTGCACCATCGAGAACCTCCTGACTGGTTGCATCACTGCCTGGTATGGCAACTGCTCGGCCTCCGACCGCAAAGCACTACAGAGAGTAGTGTGAATGGTCCAGTACATCACTGGGGCTAAGCTTCCTGCCATCCAGGACCTTTATATCAGGCGGTGTCAGAGGAAGGCCCTAAAATTGTCAAAGACTCCAGCCACCCTAGTCATAGACTATTCTCTCTGCTACTGCAGGGCAAGCGGTACCGGAGCACCAAGTCTAGGTCCAAGAGGCTTCTAAAAAGCTTCTACCCCAAGCCATAAAGCTCCTGAACATCTAATCAAATGGCTACCCAGACTATTTACATTGCCTCCCTCTCCCCTCTTTTACACCATATGACTAATAACATTTGATCATTTGTTTTGATTTGATTTGTTCATTTGTTTTCTGTTGTTGAGTTTAAAAAAAGCTAGATGATTAGAATTTACCACACAGTATTTGCTAATGAAAAGAAAAAACAGCGGTCAATATAAAATGTTTCATTTATTGCAAATGTTGGAGACAAATCATTTTTCCAATTTAAGAATATAATGTCAAACAGAGTGCATTATTATCATCATATTTTTGTCGCTTGCCTTAAAAAAAAAAATGGCCCCTATCCACACTATTCCCCCTTCAGGTCACTGATCAGGAATGGCTCCAAATCCATCAGGATATCCAAGAATATATCTTTGCCTTTGGGCCCACATGCTTTCAGAGGGCCGTCGAAAAGCTCCCTCATCTTTTTCTGATTGGTTCTGTTAGCCCTCACTTCACTGTAGGCGTTTTGGGTGATGATTCCCCTCTCCAGGAGTCTATCCAGTATGGGTTCCACCTGGCACACTCTGTCGATCAGGGCTGTCCGGTGATGGTCCACAAAGTGTTTGTCTGAGGTAGAGAGAGGACATGACTTGGGACTTTTGACAGTGATGGAATGCAAAACATACATAATATATGTGATAGGTGCCTATATCTCTACATGCCTCCTTTAATGTTGTGTTTGTGTGCGTGCATATGTGTAGGGTGAGCAAATTGGAGGATAGACGTGATGCACTTTTTCTAATTCAGACAGGATTAACTATGGGGAGTGAAAAATGCTGTTGAGGATTCTAGAGGAGGGCAGCAGTTGCAACTACAGTATGTTGAAGAAGAAATTAAATGGAAGGACTTTTGTGATTGCTCATCGAGGTAGAATACTTTAGGTATTGAATGTTTCCCCATTAACCATCACTAATTACAGTAAAACATACATTTTAATAACGTCGGCATATTTGAGACATTAGGCTATATAACACCTGGTTTTAGTGTTTACCTTTGATCATGTTCTTTGTACCAGGTGCACCAGCCATTGCAGCACCCGATGTTACGCGAGATCTGTGAGCTGTAAAATAGGCTTCATGAGACACTACCAATCGAATAAAAATATGAATAGTAGGCCTAAAGATAAATCGAAATCAGCAAGAAATCGAAGTGTGTGTTTATGGTATAATGTATTAGGCCTATTTTGAGTTGCAAATTGAATATATGCTACTGTACGATATCATTCTGGCCAGAAGAGCAAAATAGAATGCTCACGTAAGTGAAAGTAAAACTGTCAACTTCCAGTTAGTTAGTTTTCCTTCCATACGTTATGGACATTTCAATGCAATTTATTTAGGACCTTGGTCTAATAAAGGTTTGTTCTAGCCTACTTTTGTGTTAACTGAAGTGGTTTCTAAAAATTTCAAAGATATTAAATTAAATATATATTTTTTAAATGTCCGATGTACGTGCCTCCTACTTTATTCGACTTACATTTCTTGAATTCTGTCAGTTCCCTGCTGCACCCTGGAAGTTAATTGCACCCAAGACCTCTATATCCACATTCACAGCCCCGTATTCAGTGAATGTACGGGTCAAGAAGCTCTACCAAGTCCACTGTGCCCGCTTTCTCAACAATGCTCTTGTGAACTTTTGGCTCCTGCTTGCGGTCACAGAGTTTACGTCTGAACTTCTACAATTCAGCTTCTCCCAAGTCTTCAAAGACACCGATTAATATGTCGCCAACGGTTTTTGGCCTATGTTATGCCAACCTGTAATTTAAACCAGGTTTTGTGAGATTGGGCTATGTGTCTTCTGTTCTATGTTGTCTAATAGGCTTCTCTTCAAGATACTGTACATCTTCGCACCGTCTGACGTCATAGGCCAAGGGGCGGTCCATCAGCACACTCCAGAAGAAACAAAATAGCCTAATCCATTATTATTAATTTAGCATTTATCTAACGAATGTATTATTTATTATATTAGTTGTATATATCTTTGCCTGCTTATTTGAGTTTTTATTTTTATTTTAAATATAGGCCTTTATACCTTTCGAAATAATACAGGACATATTAAATAGTATTTTCAAGTTATGTACAGTTTATTTACAATCATTTTACAAACAATATTGTTCCCTAAAGCATGTAAATCACACACATTATATTCAACAGAACAAGCATGGTCCCTCTTAGCTTTATTTTGTCAGCAATAAAAGAGGTAGATATGTTAGGGTATAAAAATAGATCCTCACAGTCAAAGTTAATGTTGAACATTGTTCAACAGCATGGGTGGTAAGCAGTGGTGTCATGCACCCATTCTTTTAGAGGGGGCAAGAAGTACTTGAGGATGAGGGGGGTTGTTAATCACTAACCATGTAATTAACATAAAGAGCATCAGTATTGGAGACAGCTGGGCTTACAGTTTCATTGAGCTCTTATTATGCTGATGTTAATAAGAGGTAAGTCATACACTAAAATTCAATCAAATTGAAGGCTACTACAGAATTGGTTTATTCTGATTTTCAGGGGGTGCTGCACCCCTACTTTAGCACCCCTACTTCCCACAGCTATGGCTACTACTGTATCACTTGGTAATAAAAGTCTTACACCAAACATTGTCTAATGTTGCAGATAGAAATTCCATAAATAGAGCCAATGTGATTCATTTTCTACATGTCTAAGAGGCATGTTTGTTCTACATAGCATATTTCTAGTGGTGTAGCTGCTGGTACACTCCCCCTACTGCGACGCCCATGCTTCGCTGGACTCTGGCGATAATACTGGTGCCCCCTGGCCTTGCCAGGCTGACTCTGTACCCGTGGGTAAAATGTTCAGGCTGGCTAGGACCTCCTGTGCCGTCTTTCCCAGCATCCCCTGCACGTCACAGACGAAGCGGTAGACGTAGCGCTTGCCCGTCGTTTTGTGGATAATGTTCTTGTGGTAGTAGTAGCGCAGGCCGCGGCTCAGCTTCTCATAGTTCATCTTGGGCTTGTTCTTACACTGACCCCAGCGCTTGGCCACCTGGATGAAACACAAAAGGGGTGGTTGTTAAAAAATAACCACAAATGCCTGATAGCATATTCCCACTGCTCAATCCTGTGCTGGTTTCCAACTCCTACTACGAGTGGTTAAAATCTCTCACAATCAGTAGAGAAACTCACCTCTGCTGGGTCGGACATCTTGAACTCCCAACCGTCTCCTGTCCAGCAGATGAAGGTACAGCAGGCGGAGTCTAGAAGCAGCTCCAGTAAGAACTGCCACAATTGGATGGGCCCTGATCCTGAATAGAGAGAAAATACACATGAGCAAATTCTAAATGTACTCTGGACTGGATACAAAAGACTGGATACAAAAGTTGTTTATTTGCCTGCTACTCTTAAGATATACTATGAATTTGTTTCTATTTAAAAGAAGACACAGTAATGACAGAGGCACATTCTAGAGCAAACAAACAATCAGGCTCCAATATACACATACTACCCATGCTCACACACACGTGTATAACAGTAGTAATGATAAGTCATGATAAGAGACTAACTAGTCTTACCTGGATAAACTGACATTCCCATCACTTCCCTCTCGGGTCTTTGGGAGTGTGCACTTTTGCGTTTGGCCACACGGGGGCAGTACAGCTCTGAGGGCTGCTGTGGTGTAGGGATTGAGGAACAAGATGGAGGGTGGTGAGGGGGCGGCAGGGATGCGCTATAGCTGGGAGAGGGGTAGTCCGGCCAGAAGGAGGTCTTCTGTGCTCCTGAGTCATACAGTTTTTCACCAGAGTGACGGGTGTAGCTTTGCTCAGATTCATCTATGGAAGAGGAGGAGGAGTTAGATATTGTAAATATTATCCAAGTAATAATAGCCTATGGATTTCTCTGTGTGGTTATTTTTTACAAGTTAAATAAACAAAGAAGAGCTGGTTATAACAAACAGCTTAAAAAATTATATGAATTAGATATTACACAGCCTACAAACAAAAACAGGCAATATGTTTTAAACACAAATAAGCCTCATGGTCATGCATTGGTTAATACATTTTTTTGTTGCGTTATGTCTCAAAATGTGTGGTCTTTTTTACTGAGGTGGTCCAGGTTGACAGTGCTGGGGGTCCCTCTGTGGCTCGTTCCTTTTCCAGGGAGGAAAGAGTTGCTGGTGCTGGCATCCTCCATGCCCGGGCTGAACTGTCCACTCTGGGCTGGGGAACACAGGGGCACAAGGCTGTGGTACGTCTGGGTGGAATCCTGGAACCCCGCTTGAGACTGGCCCAAAGTCAGCCCATCTAATAATGAATAGAGAGAAAAAAGGAATGAACAATCATGATCAATATTCATTCATTTCTAAAACTACAACAGGTGTTGATAATAGAATCATCCTCAAAATGATAGAAACACATGGATTGGAGAATAGGGGACTGACACTCACCACTTGGGTATGACGCCCAACAGTTAAACTCTGGGTATGAATCCAGGTTGAACAGGACAGAGGCACTTGAGGTTACTGAAAAAAAAGAATGAAAGACGTCAAAAATAAAAACACGTGAGCAACACTGGAAGTCAGTCAACGGTCATTGACAGGCCGACAGCCCCCCCCCCCCCAGAATGCTTATAATATTAATAATAATAATAATATCAGAGTGGTCTAATAAAGTGGTTGTCAAAGAGTCTCTGTAAGAGTCTTTGTAGGTGTACCTTTGTTGTCGTACGGACGTGGATTCTTCTGCAGCTCTCCGTAACTCTCTGGATACTGTTGCTGCTGCCCTGGTCCTTTACTGTCTAATAGAAAAGACAGGTCTTCATCACTGTAGTCTGGAGGTCACGGAGATAGAAGAGAAGGATGGGGGTGAGTCAAAAGGCGTGAAGATCTCAACAGAACTCAAAATGGACTAAAAATAGAATTGATTTAGAATGTAATAGGTTATAATGCTGCCCAAGGGGTTACAAGCGTATCTCTAAAGACTGTCCAACTGCTATTCTACAAGCAATAATATGTTATGGTCTACTACTATTACTCATCATTCTTATTTACGTTTAATAATAGTAATACTAATACTAATTGATATATCTATTCAACAACTATTCTGCAGCCCCCAGAACAAAATCTCAACCATACCCATTTGAGTTGAATGGAGGGAGAAGGGGAAACAGAGGGAAAGAGGAGGAAACGCCAGTGGAGGGAGTGTGACAGAGTAGTGATGAAGGGGGAGGAGAGGGGCTCTAAATCTGTTGGAGAAGGAAGTCTGGAGGAAAGGATTAGGGAAAGAGAGAGGGAGGGTCTTTAACCCGACCACCCCGTCTCGCTCTACCTCCCTGAGTCAGACTGACATTCCTACAAACAGTGCATGGACACACACCCCAGCACCCCTTTTCCTGACACAGCCCTCGGTTGGGTAGAAGAAGCAGATGTCAAGGTCTCATTTTGAGTTTCTGACAGGTCTGATGAGATACCAACTCTGCAAAAAACATTTCCTTTGTCCTTCAACTACCACACAGAGCTACAGGAAACATAGCTCAAAATCTTATCGTAGAAAAATGTGGATACTCCGAAAGTTTGTTTCAGAGTGTAAAATGATAACTATTAAAGTTGATGATTAATCGTAATTCTAGTGGCTTTGGTGGCAGTTATTTGGTTTGGGGTGTAGTTCAAACTGAACTGATACATTGATCTGTGTTCATCAATAAGTGATCCAACGAGAACATGACTTACCATATGATGCAAAGTCCAAACCAGCAGGGACTTCCTGTGTTCTGAAGTCTTCCATATAATATCCAGCTTGGTATATCTCCATCTGTGTGGAAAAAGTGGAATACATGGGCCATGCCCATTTTATTGTAGAACATATTTTTCATACAATTTTACAACTTTGGTTGATATGTATAATCGAATGGTCTCTGAAAATGTAAATATATATTGCATTCTTAATCATTGTAAGTGTTCGTACAGGCTGCATACATGAACAAACTTAAAATCGCATGAGGCAAAATCCTACCTTTATTTTAGAGTCTCTGGTATCTATGTTTCTCTCGTTGGATTTCAGGATGGTATCCCAGTACATCTTTGACTGGAACAGTTGCTTCCACTTGGAGTTCAGAGTTACAATTGTGTAGTCTCCCTCTGCCCGGCCCAGTCCCGTTATAAAGCAGCGGAGCTTGGAGGGGCGTGCCTGCTTCCCGGCGCAAAGGAATGTGTCATCTTGCTTCGTGACTCCCCGTCCCCCTGTCCCAAAACACTGCGGTTTAACTGGCCGTGACGTCAGCCACGACTCACGAACACAGATTTGGCAGCCGCACACACACACCCATTCACAAAAATGTATCATAAAATGGTCAATTGAGCGCCCAAAATCGAATTAACATTGCATGCCCATTTGGCTATCTTACTCCCATGATAAATTGACAACCCATTCATGATCAGATAATGAATGGAGAGTTTATTAGTGTAATCCTAGATATATTATTTTATAGGAATACAACTTGATCTACAAATTATTTTATTTCAATTAGGCCAGTTTAAAAATAGCCTATGTATTGAGAAAATGTTTTCCCCAATTAGGTCAATAGCGAATACCCAATAGGCTACACCAAAACGTATGTATGCCTATCAATATGCTATTGACTTAGTCATTAAAACATCTATGGAAATCATAACCTTTTTCTATGCTTGGCAACGTCGACTAAGCTCAAACCCATGCGAGACAGGGCGGGGGACAGATAGGGTGTTTTAAAAAATCAGAACTTGCAAGTTGGTTATAATGAGGTGGGAGGCCATGAGCATATCTTTAGAAGCCATTCGACAGAACAATAGCCCGTAAACTACATGCTGAAGCTCTGAAATCACGGTGTGAGTGGCCTGAGCAGATAAGGCCGGCACAAGCGCCTTGTATAAACAAACACCGCAATTTTCCCCAGCAGAGAAAAAATACATCTGGAAAAGTGAGCTGCCAAGTCGTGTATGGTGTGGGAGACACGAGTCGTGATTGGGACCCCCCCCCCCTTGTCTCCAGACAAGGACACATGGGGGTTCTAGTTACACAACCTCCTGGCCGGCCTAATGATGACGAGTCCATCATCAACTCAACTGATTTACCAACCGAGTGACACAATGAAAAACTCCAGAATATCACAAAGCTGAACAATGCCAGAACCTCAATCACAATATATCATAGATGATCTTAATAAAAATAGGCCTAAACATTGTTCAGTGGACTGAAGGGACAGTTCAATTATTTTTCGTTATCTTCTTTCACAAATGAGGAAACGTTTATATGTATAAGACAGAAAATGCATAATAAATCTAAGTATACTAGTAGGCTATTAATGCTGTGCCTTGTTATCGGGCTTGGGTTCATCTCATCTAGGCTATTTATTTATTTTGTATTTATTTTTTACCTAAAAGGCCAAAGAAGGTTTCGATTTTCTGAACACATTATGATGATAGACAAACGTACGTAGCTTTGGGCTACTCCATGCGTGCCTTAAAGCCATATTCAGGCATAAGCAATGTGTGATGGCTTTCCCGATAAACCCATTGAAATGGATAATTAAAGGCAAATCTTTTCTATGAAAATACAGAAACTCACATTTTCTACTGTCTAAGTTTGCACGCTATTAAATCATAAAACAATGTATTGTCTATTTGTTTAAAGTCATATTTTACATTCAACCTCAAGGATGTGCATTGGGCCTATCATATTATTAGCCATATCTATAATCTCCATCTATAGACCTACTTGCAGACTAAAAACGTAAAGGCCTTAAAATATGCACTTTCCTACATCGACGATAGATGGTTATTTGTAAGAGAACATTTAATGATCCGTTTACTAAGGGGAACATGGTCTTACTTTGTAACCTACTTTGGAAGGAGAATATTTTTATCACAGTGCGCAAATTTGCGGTCAGAGTTTTTTTTTTACATCAATTGCAATTTCCGGAGTCATATTTAGAAAAACTACAGGAAGGCTCTACAATGTTCATCACCACTATGGTTATTAGGATGTGGCTATTCATGTTTAGAATGTTGCAAGCAACAGGCTTTTGAATGACAAACGAATGTATTTATCTCGACAATGTCCAATAACAAATTAGAAATGGGCCTACATTCATTTGCAAATTACATGTTGCTTGAAACACACATGATGCAATGTGTTTGTGTACCTCAAAATGCATGACGGCAATAAATACTTCTCAAAACATTGCTGGACGATAACAACACTCCGAGCAAAGCCTACAGAAGCCCAACAGCTCTGCACCTTAATTGCTCTATGTCCAATCATCAGCCTGATCAACTTTTACGCAGTCAGATTAGGAAGATTGTCATCGTTGGTTTGTAGGCCAATCAGCCGTTTTCTGTGTGCAATGTTGTAAGAAATTAAAAAGGACTTCGTTTCACCAGTAGGGACCCAACCCTAATGCGTTGTTAGAGTGACTTCACTTCCCAATTTAGAGTGAGAGAGAGAAAAAAAGCTGCCATCCGGTTATGGACTAAGCAAGAATTGTTGCTGCAATGGTTTGCGCCAAAGGGTAAATGCGCGTGTGTATGGGTTGATGCGATTGAGTCAGGCTATCCAGACTAGTTATAACGTGTTTAAATGACTAAATGAGAATCAACGACTGAGTGACTGCTACAATGGACTGTACGATAAAGGTAGGCGATTGAACTGGTTTTAATGTCGCTTGTGAAAACGATACGCAGCCACCCACTGAGTCGGTTAGCACGTCTCTGCTGAGTGAGAGAGGCAAAGCGGTGATGCGAGGTCCCCACTCTTTCCTTCTTGTACAAAATTTCCTCTTCCTTCCCGTTCGTGGTTGTATGTCGGCTCTTTAATAACACAAGTAACCACTACATCTTTACACACCGATAAAAAACGAAATGGTGTCCAGCACTGCACGCGTAAAAAGGGGAGCGCAAAACTCGCGATTTTAATTGTTTCATTTAATCAAGTTTTATGCAGACGTTCCTGGTTTAAAAGCACATTATGCTAGTCTAAAGAAAGTTAAAGGTAATTTAAAGAAGTGATGCACCTGTCACAATTTATGATAAAGACGACGCCTTTGAGGCGCATTACACAGCATATAAGCAATCTTGATCAGTACAAGTTTATTGGAGCGCGCTCGTGGCAGGTGTCTTGGCGCCATGGAACGTATTTGGAGTAGAAGGCCACTTTCCATAGAGTTGGAGGATCGAAATCCATGAGATGACTGGTATTTCATATTTTACATTTCTTTCAACATTAAATCATCATTACCACGACATATGAATAACTGTTAGGATTATTTTATCCAATTAACAAAACTGGACTTCAGTAAATTATTATTCTTTAATCGAATTATTAAAATGGGGTAATGTAAAGACGATGTAAAGCTACATTGCTAAGAATAACTAGGCTACTAGATGTAGCCTAACTATTATTGGAATATATCAAATATTGACTTATCGAATTGTTCTGAAACGCATTTTTCTCATGATGTGCGGCACAAACGCTGACCAAGACAACAGAACAGCATCAATTACAAATATAACGCATTGAGGTATTCTTTGTTATAGCAATACTGATTATTATTTTCACAAAATAGGGTGAATTTAACCAAACAGTTAACGAATAGTTCGACAAAAAAATATGTAGAACCGGATTAAATAGCTTGTCCTATAAAACAACAAGGACCTTCAATTTTGAGGGAAAAAATGCACTAAAACAACGAATGGATTTTCTGCCAAGGTTATACATCTCACGATCAATTCAGTCTATTTGCAGAACGAAACATATCAATTTAGAGGCTAATAACGAAACGAAATAAACGATTCAACAGGTTTTGAAATTGGTTAAAAAACCATGTTGATTATATTTTGAAGTAGCTAAGGCATTGGAATAAACCAATAACATTAAAATGTTATTAAACTTGATTACATTGATTGAAATGTATATGTTTTGGACCAACAGCTTTAGCCTACTTTCACACATTGCAGGTGTCCATCCTGTTTCTCGTCCACTGAAGTCAAATCACTTCCAGAAACGTATAACGAAATTATCATTACTTTTCTTCATACCCTACAGCTATTACAACATATAGGCCGTACTTAGGCTATTATTTGGATATCCTGAGCCGGGGGGGAAATAGGCTACTTCTGGTTACTGAAAATGTATGTTCTTACAGTAACATAGTGAGCGTAATTTAGGAGCGTGCGCGCACACACACACTTTGAAAACTTAAATATGAAGGCCCATCTACTGAAACATGGATATTTACTAAAACATCCAGATAAAGTCAGTTGTTTTTGTCAAAGTTATTTAAAGAATATAGTGGCCTAAACTGCAAACAGGAGCGCTTGTCAGGTGTCGTTATCTGAACTCTGCAGGCTTCCTGTCTCAAACCTCTTTCCGCACACATTTCCGCTCCCTCCACACGAAAAAAAAGGCAAGAGAGCCTTTGCAAAACAGTATCAAGTCACTGGATGTGTCGAGGCAGTGCATTGTTTTATATGTGAATAAATGAACTCTGAATATAACCAAGGCGACCGTGCTCATACTCCATGTGTATCCTTTATTATTGTCAGCTACAGTACATGCTTTATGTTTCTACTGTCTAAAAGCCATGTAAAAAAAGCCATATCAAAAGTTGTGAAAACCACATGTTTTTGCATGTTGAAGGAGCAGCTGCTGCAGGCCTTTGCAAAATCAGCTCATCACAACCTCTACTTCTGCTTTCTTGGCCTCTACACCATATTGAGGACAGAGTTGGTCACATGTTACATGTGAATTAGGGATCAACTGCATGCAATAAGCAAAACAAACAGATATATGGCTCTGGTTTCAAAAGGCAGATATTTATTCATTTCAATTGTGATAAACAATAGCATAATTAACTTTTTTTTAGATGTACACTGTTTATCCATGAACTTTTTAAATAATAGACGATTGAATATTTAGCGGAGTCAATCTTCCTGTTTGGCAATGAACAACCCTTCGTAGACAAACTCTGCAATTTGAGGCCTCTGTAGAAAGGCACCATCAGCACAGATCAAAGCTCAAATAAATTCACAACATACAGTTGAAGTCGGAAGTTTACATACACCTTAGCCAAATACATTTAAACTCAGTTTCACAATTCCTAACAATTAATCTGAGTAAAAATTCCTTGTTTTAGGTCAGTTAGGATCACGACTTTATTTTCAGAATAATAGTAGAGGGAATTATTTATTTGAGCTTTTATTTCTTTCATCACATTCCCAGGGGGTCAGAAGTTTACATGCTACCAAATACGAATTGAGTGTATTGCCTTTAAATTGTTTAACTTGGGTCAAACATTTCACGTAGCCTTCCACATGCTTCCCACAATAAGTTGGGTGAATTTTGGCCCATTCCTCCTGACAGAGCTGGTGTAACTCAGGTTTGTGGGCATCCTTGCTCGCACACTTTTTAAGTTCTGGATTGAGGTCAGGGCTTTGTGATGGCCACTCCAATACCTTGATTTTGTTGTCCTTAATCCATTTTGCCACAACTTTGGAAGTATGCTTGGGGTCATTGTCCATTTGGAAGACCCATTTGCGACCAAGCCTTAACTTAACTGATGTCTTGAGATGTTGCTTCAATATATCCACATCATGTTCCTTCTGCATGATGTCATCTGCATGATGTACACCAGTCCCTCCTGCAGCAAAGCACCCCCACAACATGATGCTGCCACCCCCGTGCTTCACGGTTGGGATGGTCTCCTTCGGCTTGCAAATATCCCCCTTTTCCCTCCAAACATAACGATGGTCATTATGGCCAAACAGTTCTAATTTTGTTTCATCAGACCAGAGGACATTTCTCCAAAAAGTATGATCTCTGTCCCCATGTGCAGTTTCAGACCGTAGTCTGGCTTTTTTATGGTGGTTTTGGAGCTGTGGCTTCTTCCTTGCTGAGCGGCCTTTCAGGTTAAGTCAATATAGGACTCGTTTTACTGTGGATATAGATACTTTTGTACCTGTTTCCTCCAGCATCTTCACAAGGTCCTTTGCTGCTGTTCTGGGATCGATTTGCACTTTTTGCACCAAAGTGCAGTCATCTCTAGGAGACAGAACGCGTCTCCTTCCTGAGCGGTATGACGGCTGCGTGGTCCCATGATGTTTATGTAACGGATGTGAAACGGCTAGCTTAGTTAGCGGTGGTGCGCGCTAAATAGCGTTTCAATCGGTGACGTCACTTGCTCTGAGACCTTGAAGTAGTAGTTCCCCTTGCTCTGCAAGGGCCGCGGCTTTTGTGGAGCGATGGGTAACGATGCTTCGTGGGTGACTGTTGTTGATGTGTGCAGAGGGTCCCTCGTTCGCGCCCAGGTATGGGCGAGGGGACAGTGTAAAGTTATACTGTTACATTGATGCTGTTGACCCGGATCACTGGTTGCTGTGGAAAAGGTGGTCAAAAGGGGGGTAAGTGTAACGGATGTGAAACAGCTAGCTTAGTTAGCGGTGGTGCGTGCTAAATAGCGTTTCAATCAGTGACGTCACTTGCTCTGAGACCTTGAAGTAGTAGTTTCCCTTGCTCTGCAAGGGCCGCGGCTTTTGTGGAGCGATGGGTAACGATGCTTCGTGAGTGACTGTTGTTGATGTGTGCAGAGGGTCCCTGGTTCGTGCCCGGGTATGGGCGAGGGGACGGTCTAAAGTTATACTGTTACATTTATACTTGTGTACTATTGTTTGTACAGATGAATGTGGTACCTTCAGGCATTTGGAAATTGCACCCAAGGATGAACGACTTGTGGAGATCTACAATTTATTTTCTTAGGTCTTGGCTGATTTCTTTTGATTTTCCCATGATGTCAAGCAAAGAGGCACTGAGTTTGAAGGTAGGCCTTGAACTACATCCACAGGTACACCTCCAATTGACTCAAATAATGTCAATTAGCCTATCAGAAGCTTCTAAAGCCATGACAACATTTCCCAAGCTGTTTAAAGGCACAGTCAACTTAGTATATGTAAACTTCTGACCCACTGGAATTGTGATACAGTGAATTATAAGTGAAATAATCTGTCTGTAAACAATTGTTGGAAGAATTACTTGTGTCATGCACAAAGTAGATGCCCTAACCGACTTGCCAAAAACTATAGTTTGTTAACAATAAATTTGTTGAGTGGTTGAAAAAACGAGTTTTAATGACTCCAATCTAAGTGTATGTAAACTCCCGACTTCAACTGTAAATCAACTTCAGCAACGATATGGAACAAAAGTTAATCTCACCATGATATTTAAGCATATAGACTGCAATGCATTTGGTTTAGACTAGTAATCAGTCTCCCTTGTGAATAAAGGATATATCTAGGAACTAAGAGAGAGCAGGTGGGAAGCAAGTGTTGGACAAGTAAATGTTTGTTTGCTTTTGCACTGTGTTTGAGTTCCAGTATAGGTTATTAAGCTAGAGCTCTGTTGTGAGTGCAAGGGTGTTTCACAACAGTTGGTAGTACATGGTTGTGGTACAAGGATGTGTCACTATTGGTGAACTGTGTGAGCACCACCCTTTGCGGCTGATTCATAAGATGATTATCTGATGTGCTGCTAACCATCAACCATTAAGCAGATGAACCTGAGACAACAGACTTCTAACGTACAGTCCGACATGTTCTTGGGTTAGTTGGCTTTTGTATTTTGTTGAACCTTTTTATGGCAGCATCTAGTATTAGCCTTAGGTGGCCTAGTACATTCAGTACAAACCTTTCAATAGATAAAAAAAAATGGCCTAAGTGTGATATCGCACAAATATGCTGAAAATAAAGATTTGAATTTTGACAGCAGAACTGACAGGAAATTGATCATGTGCGTTTGTACTGTGTACGTTTGAACTTGGACAGCAGAACTGACAGGACTTTAAAATGTGTGTTTGTAGTGTGTATGCTATGTGTCTGTGCAGACAAAATTGTTTTCGAAACTATTTTATGTTCCTCAGCAACAGGGCCCAGCTTCTACGAAACTCATTGAACAGGAAGTCAGTTGTGGCATTGGCGGTCAGGCCACATTCGGTATATTTGTGTCAGTTTGCAAGCTATAGAGGGAGAGGGAGGGGGGAGAGCAGGTGTATGAGCTTGTGGCTGTGAATGCACAAACACACCATTGAAACAATGAATGAACTTAATGAAAGATAAGAAGTTCAACAATTGATCAAATCACTCCAATGCATAACATTACAATATGAGAATGGCGCTCATGACCCTTTCCATGAATTGTTGCTGCTCAGCCTCAACCTCTTCTCAGCTCAGCCCTTAGTTTCACTTCTGCTGTCAGGGCCTCTGCACAACATGAGAGGAGGAGGGATACAGACAGGGAGAAGAAAGAGAGTCGAAGAGAGAGCGAGAGGAAAGAGACAGAAAGAGAGGAGAGAGAAGGTAACGGTCAGGGAGGAAAGTGTGGTGGACCTGTGATGTGATGTTCCTCTACCACTGAAAACAAATGTATCACGTGTGCTAACATTTCAGTATCAGTACTGAAATAATATTATGTCTGTTTGATATATTAATGTCATTTATTTAAGCTACAATGTTGCTTTGGCTAACAATCCTGTCACTGTTAGCCTGAATAAGGAAATGCCACTAAATGTGTACCATGCATAAAACACTTTACCCTGCTCAGGTAACACAATGGAAGAGCGGGACTTTGAACTTCAATCAAGGCTGTGTATTCTTGCTGTCCGACATACCCAATCCTCCCCTACCTTCATCAAACCTAGGTTGTTTTCCAGCTTTAAATGAGCCACATCTTTACACTGTGGCCCCCCTCTGTTTCCTTTCCCTTGGCCTGTGCCAAAAGGTTTCTCTGCACATGGGGGCCAGATTTCCTGTGGGCCACCAAAAAAGCCCGGCACTGACGTACGAGCCGCAAAGACAATAGTGAAGTCCTCTAAACACACACGCACTTACTCCCACTTAGCCCTACACATATATACTTACCCACACAACACAAAGACTCAAAAACAAGGCCTATCCTTACCCACTGTATAGACACAACACGCCCTCACATACACACACACACACACACACACACACACACACACACACACACACACACACACACACACACACACACACACACACACACACACACACACACACACACACACACACACACACACACACACACACACACACACACACACACACACACACACACACACACACACAGAAGAGTGCCATCTTGAAGAATGGTTTGGAGTTTGGGGGCCTTTGTCAGCGTTAAACACAGGAAGCAGCACAAAGAAAGCGTCTCAAATCTTGATCTGACTCCACCAAGCTCCCTCCCATCACCCCAATCCCAACGAATTAAAACTGTGACAAAGATCACAGAAGCTCTCATTTCTCAAAACGTCGATGCCAGTGGACAGCATGTAACTGCAATCAAACATTACGGTACAGCTACATTTATCAAATAAAGACAGTGATTTATAAGCTTCTTACCACAATTTCTAATGTTCCTCAAGTCACCAATCACAAATTCTAAAGACATCTGGAATATGACAAAGTTAGAAACAGGAGTTAATAAATCCTTCATCAATAGAACAAGACTCATTAGGGTGTGGAATCTCATCATACGTGTTCCATACAACCTAGTGTGGAAAAACCTCACAGAGGTGTGGGCAGTTTCCTGGATACCGTCACTACATGACTAGTTGTGGCCCATACTTACCGTAACCGCTGACTCCACTGTTTGTCCGTGCCGGCAGGAAGCACTGTCCGTGGTGAGCGAGGACCAGTCCATTTTCGAGTCGCCCTTCACTGCCGCCACGACCATGCACATGAAGGGCGAGATGGCGTCACCGGGAAGCTTCAGCCAGGCCTCCGAAGAGAGCCAAGAACCCACCGAGCCGGAGTGGGCCGGCCCGGGAGCACAGAACCCTGGGAAGAGAGGAGAGCACATCAACGGAACCAGGTGAAGTAGGGCGCATCAGTATTAGCAGTCTTTGAGAGAAGAGTTATTTAGCGTTATATTTACCACATTCCCACTTATTTAGTGTTATATTTACCACATTCCCACTTATTTAGTGTTATATTTACCACATTCCCACTTATTTAGTGTTATATGTACCACATTCCCACTTATTTAGTGTTATATGTACCACATTCCCACTTATTTAGTGTTATATGTACCACATTCCCACTTATTTAGTGTTATATTTACCACATTCCCACTTATTTAATGTTATATTTACCACATTCCCACTTATTTAATGTTATATTTACCACATTCCCACTTATTTAGTGTTATATTTTTTACATTCAAGAGCGTTGACCATCACCATAATAAATACTGCAACAGGATCACACAGAATCATACGAGAATATTACTCATCTCCCTACTCTCTCCCTCTCTCGACAGTCGTGAGTCCCCTGTGGACTGCAGTGTGACCAAACGCTCCCGACACATGAGCAGCAACGATGGGGGTCAGCTGGCCTACCAGGCCTCATACCCTGAGCCCCGCGCCAGCCCCCAGACCACCACCCCGCCCAACAGCGCCATAGAGGAGAAGAGAGTCATAGTGCCCGCAGGTGAGGTGCCAACACACTCAGCGGAGGGGTGACCAGATCCTGTGGCACAAAATGGATCTGCAAAGAGAATAGGCTGGGATGGTGTTCCCATCATATTGCCTTCACCTGTTAAATGATCTTCCATCATTTGTGAGTTAGCCATTAAGAGCAGTTTTTAGGAACTGGGAAGGGAGCACATTTTTGGAATGGAATCCAGCCAATGAGTCATTGTTGGGAGATTCCAACTATGATATTCCAAACATTAGACATCATTAGGCGTATGTCATCCTTACAATTAATAGGCAAGACTACAAGGATTAGATTCTTACCCTGAGTCACACAGGCCAAGTTATTCTAGTGGCCATGATAATACACGGATATTACATCACAGCTGTGTTAAACAAGGACAATGAAGACCCTAAGGCTGCCCCCCCCCCCACACACACACACACACAAAAACATTTGTAACTGTGTTTTTTATTTCGGGACATTTTTTTTAACACCAGTAAATCAGCTACAAGTTATTTACATTTTGGAAATCTGTTAAAAAGTATTCCCACACAAAATAGAAGTGATCATATAAAAATGTAAGCAAGGTTTTTTAATCAAATATATCTGTTTGGGCATCTTGCGGTCAATTTGCAGTCTACAAATGATTTGTAATTATGTTCCAGCCCCCTGACCATCCGCTCAAGAAAAAAAAGTTGATGATCTAGTTGATGATCCCTGCCCTAGGGCAGTGTTTCCCATACTCTGGGTCAGGACCCACTTCCGGGGACACTGGATAAAAACGCTTTCAGTGTAAATTTAAACGACTAAAACCAAATAGAAAGTATGCAGAAAATATAAAGGACCTATTTATTTTTCAATAGCAGCCTATAGTCTTTGAAAATTAACAATCATCTGAATAAAAGCTAGACCATCAGCCCCCATTGATTTTGTAATGTTTGAGCATAAGAACACAGCATTAGCCATGTCAAAATGCATAGAATTGTAGGAAATGTAGATTAGCTTTGAAACTGCAACATTTTCTCTCCACTGCTAAGATAATATGTTTTACTTATTATTTGGTTTGTGTCACTGCTCACCCCTTTTGGTGGGTCGTGACTCAAAAGACACCTCAATTGGCGGGTCACAAAGCAAAACAGTTTGGGAACCCCTGCCCTAGGGTACAGACAGAGGCTGGGTGTCTCCAAACTACTGTCTGATATTTTGGGGTATTCATGAGGTCCATACGTAATCTTTGGGCTCTTACTGTACATTTTAAAATACCTTTAGTTTCATTTGAGAAGAAAACAAAAGAGTAACTCCTCAACTTGATGAGATGCTGGGTCTGTGTGAGTTACAACAACCTCCTGTTACCCCGACTTACCGATCTCTCTTCCTTCTCCTCTTCCTCCTGGTCCCAGACCCTGAGGTGTGGACCCAGGACCATGTGCGCCAGTGGCTGGACTGGGCCATCAAGGAGTACAGCCTGGAGGAGGTGGACATCATGCACTTCCACACACTGGAGGGCAAGGCACTCTGCAAGATGACCAAGGAGGATATGATGCGCCTCACGTCCGCCTACAACACAGACATCCTGCTCGGCCACCTCAATTACCTCCGGCAGAGTAAGGGTTACGGCCTGGGACTCGTAGAACGTTTTCCTTTGACTGTTTTCATACTCCACGAGGACAAACTGATCTATGTATCCATTTTGTAACCTTCTTTGAATCTCTTTGTAGGCAGCCCTACTTTCTCCTACCCCACAACTCCAACCAACAACACACAGCAACAACCCAGACCACAGGTTAAATCAGGTAAGACAATTAACTTCACAACTCATTACCAACGACATAGTGACTTAGTGCATGCATAAAGAACCTGGAGCTTAGCAAGCATTGAGATAAACTGCCTTAAAATGAGAAGGGGAGTAAAATGGAGGGGTTTTGTGGCATCTATTCAAACCTCTCTCAGGGGCAGATCAAATACTTCATTCATTTAATGGATTCAAAATTAAGTTTTGAGTTGCCATTTCAGATTACATAGTTTAGAGTGCTTTAACGTTTCCCTGAGTTGATGACTCCACAACTCAACAGTCAGTTTCAGACAGGAAACAGCTGCACCAGCAGAGGAAAATGGGGGAGTATGGGCCCCACTGTGGGACACAATTGACAATCTAATGGCAGCAGAGGTGGCCCGGAAGAAAAGAACACCCCAAGGAATACTGGACCATCTTCAGCTCTCCTTTGTCTGTTTTCTTCTGGCTGCTTCAAATCACTTTTTTTGAGGCTCCATTTATGGGCTTCCTTCCATAGACTGTAAAAGAAATATGGACGAAGCCATCGATGACGATACCCCATTGTTTCCTATAGGAATGCTCAATGGCGCAGTTGATTATCAGGAAGTATCATTTCAGTGTCACCATCTTGCTACATGGAGGAATTTTTGAAAACAATGCATGTGCAGTTCGAGCTACTCTGGGAAGTGGCCATGCATCCCACTGATGGCTTGCTTCTGAAGCTAAGCAGGGTTGGTCCTGATCAGTCCCTGGATGGGAGACCAGATGCTGCTGGAAGTGGTGTTGGAGGGCCAGTAGGAGGCACTCTTTCCTCTGGTCTAAAAAAATATCCCAATTCTCCAGGGCAGTGATTGGGGACAATTCCCAGTGTAGGGTGCTGTCTTTTGGATGAGACATTGAAACGGGTGTCCTGACTCTCTGTGTTCACTAAAGATCCCATGGCACTTACAAAAGAGTAGGGGTGTTAACCCCGGGGTCCTGGCTAAATTCCCAATCTGTCCTTCATACCATCATGACCACCTAATCATCCCAAGCTTACAATTGGCTCATTAATCCCCCCCCCCATTTCCCCTGTAACTATTCCCCAGGTTGTTTCTGAAAATGAGAATGTGTTCTCAGTCAATGTACCTGGTAAAATAAAAAATAAAAGTTGCAGGCTAGCTGTGTTGACCCCTCTCATGTAGTATTTCAAGTTGAAGGCCCTCTGGGGTACCACAGGCTAACATTAGCAACAAAATGATCCTTATAACTTCGTCTGTCGAAGTAATCAGACATGCATCTGGTGAAATAGAAGCAACACGATTGTGTTGGGGAAAAAATGCTTCCTTCCTTCTATGGCTGCTGGGTAAATCCATTTGAATTCAATCACTATTTGACAGCCCCCCTTTTGATTTGAATGAAACATTCTATACACATTTGCACATTGTATATAAGTGCTCAGAAAGTTACTTTTTGGACCCAAATGCAAAAACATTCAAGAGATAAAGGTGCTCGAAGTTGATCTATTTTGCATACCCCACCATACCATGAGACAGCCATGTCTTAATCAATGGAACAGATAAACGGTTGAGATTGCTCTCATTTAAAAGCTTACAAATAGTGTTGTCAAACTATTTGATACTTTCTTGAAAATAAAAATGTATTTCAACCTTAAACATAAATTATCAAAAAAAGCTGAAACTCCAATTTGTTTCATGTTGAAATATATGTCCATTCTATTTCTACGATTGAAATTACACCCAACCTTGTATTAAAGAGCATGTTATGTCTCAACCAATGGCAGGCACAACACAAAAACCTAAGATTATGTAAAGTAGGGTCTAAGCTACAAGATATGCATATATGAAGAAAATAAGAGTTTGCGCGTTTTTAGATAATTAACGTTAAAGGTAAAAAAGTCCATTATTTTTAAAACATTTTTATATTTTATTTGAAAACAGTTTTTAAAAACTTTTTATAAGCTCTTAACTGATATCATACTCTCAACTGTTTATCTTTTCCAGAGATGAAGACACGGATGTCTCATGGTAGGATGGTGTATGCAAAATGGGTCAACTTTGAGCACCATCTCCTAAATGTTTTGGCATTCAGGTCCAAAAAGTCACTTTCTGACTACTTCTTCCATGTACAAAAATGTTTATGGAAAGTTTTGTTTAAATCAGAAGGGAAGCTGTCAAAAAGTGATGGATTTACCCTGCTACCCTGTCTGTCCTCTATGCTTAAAAGCCCTCTTTGAACTTTCTTCCTGTGGATGCCTCGTCTCACCCTCCGTTCTTTTTGAGCAGAGAACAGTTATGAGGAGATAGGCAGAAGGAACAGCTGGCCATCGAACCCCATGCCACCTCCAGTACCCAAAGGTATAATAACCGACATCACATCTCATCCTCATTGCTTTACATTTATTGTGAGCACTAAGGCAGATTCATACTAATAGTTGTATCAAGATATTAGTTCTAAAAATGATTACTACAGTGTTTCACAGTGGAGAGAATGAATTCATTAAGTCAAGCATTTTGTAGTTCAAGATGGAATAGTACTGATAGAGCAAATTAAGACTAAACAGAGGAATTTTGTTGACATGTTTGCATAATGCTGATAAATACATCATGTTGTTTATGATTTAGGTTCTCCCATGGAGCACCAACACAGCACCAGAGTCACAGAGCCTCCACCGAGAAGTGTGCAAGGTGTGCATCTGTACTGCTTTCTCGTTTCCTGATCCTAGTTTGTTGAAACACTGGTATAACCTTTGTATCATAGTCAAGCCAACAATGTCTAAATAAAACAATCGAACTTTTCACAAACCCTTAATTTCCTTGCAGACCCATACCAAGCATTAGGTCCCATCAGCAGTCGTCTAGCCAACCCAGGTGAGAGCATATCCCATAACGCACCATGTTAAACTGGTGAACCAAAAAGGTGGTGACAAATGTGGCCTTTACACTGTCTGCTTTGGTGTCATGAACTGTCACACTCCAAAAGAGATTGAATAGGAGAAAAGAGGAGGGCCGAGGTATTCCTTAAAGAGAGAGAATTAATGGTCTTACATTCCCTGTCTGGGATGGCACATTGACAAAAACCACCGAGATGAAAGCATTATACATTCACCCTCAGCGAAACTAGGCTGAAATATTTGAATTATTGTCTCCCGTTGACCCTGTTTGACAGAATTAATTCTGTATCTCCTCACAGAAGGGCAGGCCCTCCACTCCAAGAACCGAACAAGCAAACACAGTTCATACAGGCTGCCTGACCCCAGCGCTCACAGGCCTGTGGGTAGGTTTCTGCCTGGTCCACCCACGTTCTCTCTCTCTCCATGACACACAGTGAAAAAGGTCACATTTGCAGGAGTAGTTCAAACTTCAAAGTATATTTATAATCCTGGTGTTCTCTTATACAAGTTATATTCTCAGACACAAAGACACCCATCGGGACATTGATATGACATGACAGATGTTTTAATAGCAAAATAGTCCACGAGAAGGAGACATCAATGGTGCATGAATGAAACTGCATGTGAATGATTTAAATTGTATTTTCGTGTCAAATTGACAGTTGGCAATCCATCCCTTACAGGATTAATTGACACAAACAAAAATGACAATGATTCACAGTGAAAATTATTCCGGTGTTCTGTGCAGTGCAAATCGCATAAAGAATGAAATGGAAATCAATACATAATAGTAGATAAGTATATTCAAGCAAACAAACATCTTAAAAATCTATACAAATACAGAAAAATGTAAATGTGTATATGGATAAAACTACACTAATCTACAAACAATCCTACTCTTAAGAGAAGCATTTCAGAAACAGATATTGCTCATTTTAACAGAACCCAACCCTTTGATGCATCCATTCCCCTCACCCCCCGTCCTGTTTCTCTTCCTAGGCTCTGGACAGATCCAGCTGTGGCAGTTCCTGCTGGAGCTGCTGTCGGACAGCAACAACTCCAGCATCATCACCTGGGAGGGCACCAACGGCGAGTTCAAGATGACTGACCCGGACGAGGTGGCCAAGCGTTGGGGCGAGCGCAAGAGCAAACCCAACATGAACTATGACAAGCTGAGCCGCGCCCTGCGCTACTATTACGACAAGAACATCATGACTAAGGTGCACGGCAAGCGCTACGCCTACAAGTTTGACTTCCAGGGCATCTCACAGGCCCACCAGGGTCACGGCGGAGAGGGGGGGCATTGTTAAGTATCAGACTGAGGTATCTTATGCCCAGCCCTACCACAGCCACCAGCCAAAAATGAACTTCATGAACACGCATGCTGCCCCTATGCCCGTGTCCCCTGGGAATTTTCGGGCCACCTACAACTTACTGGAACTCAACAACCAGCCCAATGTATCCGGGGTCTCCCATGCCAAGGCACCCGGGGACTCACTCCCACCTGAGCTCATACTATTGAGGCCTGGGTGTCTTGCACTAGACTGGATGGGCTGGCAGAGCTTTCTGAAACAGACATATCCAAGATACCATCCACAATGTATCTGGTCTTTAATGTCTAAATTACATTGTAACGCTATGCGAGTTTTTTAATTTCTCAATTATGGAGGTTGAGAATGTTAATTTCCTGTGATTCAGTTTTTTGAAAAACCAAGTTTTTCAATTATGTAAGTATTTTGTTTAATATGTAATTGAGGTCATTGAAGGATTTAAAGGGAAAGTCACTGAGTGTGGGAAGTGGTAAAACTGTTGAAGTCTTTATCTCAATTACTATATTCATTAAATCTAACATTTGTAAAAGTATAAATTGTACAGAATGTTTCATACAATTGTAGCAATAAAACATTTACCCCTGTAGTAATGCTAATAAAAGGAACTTGTATATTTGAGTTGGTCTCCTCTCGTTTCTTCAAACCATTGATCATTTTAAACGACAAAAATATTAACAAGATGGTGTATCAGAATTTTTATTTTATTTTTATTGCCAAGATGAATTATCGACATGAATATCAGACATTGACCACAGTTGCTGTCTATTTGTCCACACCAAAGATCTCCGCGAACGTCCAGTGTGCTTCAGAGACCTGCTCCACTTCCACGACAGAAAATCCCTTCACAGGCCTCCCTTTAAGTCTCTCCACCTGCCTCACACCTAACTGCCCCTCCACCACGGTCTCGGGCTGTGAGGTTGTCGTCACCTCCTGGGTCAGAGCGGGCTTTGTGTTGTACTCAACTGACCACTGACCAGAGCAAGTTAGATGCTAAACTTCCTCACCAACACAGACTGAATAAATGGATACTTATTGATGGCGATAGGCTAAGCTTTGTGCATAAATGTTTGAAAATGGCTTTCCAAATAAAAAAATATTCATATCATAATGAGGCCACCCGTACAAGCGTAAAAAAATGTACTCTTAACCAAAACAACCTCAAAACCAACAGTAAGCAAACGCAAAGATACACTTGTAGCTCTGCTGTCCCCTCTGGTGACTACCGTATCTACATGTGGACTCACAACAGGAGCAGACTGAAGAAGCTCCATACAGCTCCTTCAATCTGATTGGACCAGACCAAGATGTGTCAGAGCAACATGAGTCTTTTCTCTATTATTCATGGTTTTCTATCATCTTTTGCAGGGCCTATATGGATAAAGTATCAGACAGCTTCAGTATTATCAGGGCTTACCCTCCTGCTGCGGAATCGTAAGCGCAGGCCTTGGTAGTTGAAGAGGGGACAGACCTCCCAACAGACATAGCACAGCATGTAGAACTGCTGTGGCTGAAGAGGAGAGGCTCAGACTGATTCAAATGTGGCACAGAATCTACGAATCAAATCAATTTATATAGCCCTTCTTACATCAGCTGATATCTCAAAGTGTTGTACAGAAACACAGCCTAAAACCCCAAACAGCAAGCAATGCAGGTGTAGAAGCACGGTGGCTAGGAAAAACTCCCTAGAAAGGCCAAAACCTAGGAAGAAACCTAGAGAGGAACCAGGCTATGAGGAACTTCCCAAGTTCTCTCACGTCACCCCGCTCCTCCGCTCTCTCCACTGGCTTCCAGTTGAAGCTTCGCATCCGCTACAAGACCATGGTGCTTGCCTACGGAGCTGTGAGGGGAACGGCACCTCAGTACCTCCAGGCTCTGATCAGGCCCTACACCCAAATAAGGGCACTGCGTTCATCCACCTCTGGCCTGCTCGCCTCCCTACCACTGAGGAAGTACAGTTCCCGCTCAGCTCAGTCAAAACTGTTCGCTGCTCTGGCTCCCCAATGGTGGAACAAACTCCCTCACGACGCCAGGACAGCGGAGTCAATCACCACCTTCCGGAGACACCTGAAACCCCACCTCTTTAAGGAATACCTAGGATAGGATAAAGTAATCCTTCTCACCCCCCCCCCTTAAAATATTTAGATGCACTATTGTAAAGTGGTTGTTCCACTGGATGTCATAAGGTGAATGCACCAATTTGTAAGTCGCTCTGGATAAGAGCGTCTGCTAAATGACTTAAATGTAAATGTAAATGTAAATGGGTGGCCAGTCCTCTTCTGGCTGTGCCGGGTGGAGATTATAACAGAACATGGTCAAGATGTTCAAATGTTCATAAATGACCAGCATGGTCAAATAATAATAATCACAGTATTTGTCGAGGGTGCTGCAAGTCAGCACCTCAGGAGTAAATGTCAGTTGGCTTTTCATAGCCGATCATTAAGAGTATCAATACCGCTTCTGCTGTCTCTAGAGAGTTGAAACAGCAGGTCTGGGACAGGTAGCACATCCGGTGAACAGGTCAGGGTTCCATAGCCGCAGGCAGAAAAGTTGAAACTGGAGCAGCAGTACGGCCAGGTGGACTGGGGACAGCAAGGAGTCATCATGCCAGGTAGTCCTGAGGCATGGTGCTAGGGCTCAGGTCCTCCTCCGAGAGAGAGAAAGAAAGAGAGAATTAGAGAGAGCATACTTAAATTCACACAAGACACCGGATAAGACAGGAGAAGTACTCCAGATATAACAAACTGACCCTAGCCCCCCCGACACAAACTACTGCAGCATAAATACTGGAGGCTGAGACAGGAGGGGTCAGGAGACACTGTGGCCCCATCCGATGATACCCCTGGACAGGGCCAAACAGGAAGGATATAACCCCACCCACTTTGCCAAGCACAGCCCCCACACCACTCGAGGGATATGTTCAACCACCAACTTACCATCCTGAGACCAGGCCGAGTATAGCCCACAAAGATCTCCGCCACGGCACAACCCAAGGGGGGGCGCCAACCCAGACAGGAAGATCACATCAGTGACTCAACCCACTCAAGTTACGCACATCTCCTAGGGACGGCATGAAAGAGCACCCGTAAGCCAGTGACTCAGCCCCTATAATAGGGTTAGAGGCAGAGAATCCCAGTGGAAAGAGGGGAACCGGCCAGGCAGAGACAGCAAGGGTGGTTCGTTGCTCCTGAGCCTTTCTGTTCACCTTCACACTCCTGGGCCAGACTGCACTCAATCATATGACCCACTGAAGAGATGAGTCTTCAGTAAAGACTTAAAGGTTGAGACCGAGTCTGCGTCTCTCGCATGGGTAGGCAGACCATTCCATAAAAATGGAGCTCTATAGGTGAAAGCCCTGCCTCCAGCTGTTTGCTTAGAAATTCTAGGGACAATTAGGAGGCCTGCGTCTTGTGACCGTAGCGTACGTGTAGGTGTGTATGGCAGGACCAAATCAGAGAGATAGGTTAGCAGTAAAACCTTGAAATCAGCCCTTGCACTAACAGGAAGCCAGTGTAGGGAGGCTAGCACTGGAGTAATATGATCAAATCTTTTGGTTGTAGTCAGGATTCTATCAGCTGTATTTAGCACTAACTGAAGTGTATTTAGTGCTTTATGCGGGTAGCCGGAAAGTAGAGCATTGCAGTAGTCTAACCTAGAAGTAACAAAAGCATGGATTAATTTTTATACAGTTTGCATACTTATATACATACTACTTCCAATGCAATGTAGAGTCAGCAGACCTCAGTAAATCAATTGCACAGACAAGGGAAAGGAAAAGATATTCAAGCTCAGTAGTTATAATGCTTTATGAAGGCCATGTATTGCATAGGAAATCTAATGACGGCATAGCACTCAAGTTAACCATAGTCAACTGACCAGTAGTTTAACTGTTGCATATTATGAATGGAGCGCATCTTCAGTATGTGCATCCTTAACATACCTGCCCTGCTGTCATTCCCTGAAACAGAAAGGCATCCATGGTAAACATCACAATATCCCTTTTAGATGGGATGAATCTGGAGCCACTGTCATTTCTGCTCTCAACTATGCACCTGAGCAGAAAATAGATTACTGTTAAATCCAAGAAGTTCCTTAAAAAGGGTCAATCTGCAATTGCGACATTCATTTTTGGACTTACAAAATGTACCCATTGATACTTGAAGAACATAATTTATAAATGCTGCATGGGTCTAGTTCAACTGTCATACAACATCAGAAGCCAAAACTATCATTTGAATATCATAGATGGTCAGTACTTGCATCTATTGCTCGGTCTATTAATTTGAGTGTGGTTCCATTTCTCCAGCCCCATCCATCAGATTTCTGCCAAAACATGGGCTGGGATTTGTTTTGTTATTGTTTCAGCTACAGATTGCCTCTTTAAAAGCAAAGTACTGTGCAAATGATACCGATAGAAGTGATCTGGCATACTGCATGTCTACATTACCCAAAATTGTCATTACCCAAAATTGACCATAAAGTGAGGCGTAGAGGAGTGTGACTGCTTAATGTTCACATTACACGAGAGGAAATAGAGACGTCCATCTTTAAAGATGGAAGGCGCCTCAGCCTGAAAGTACATGAACTTTCCCATAGAGTACACGTCGGTTTGGGCAAGTCTCTCCCATTGAGCAGAGGGAGAGAGAATGAGTAGTCCGATCTTTCAATTACCTGAGGGCTCATTGAAGTATTCTATAACATGAGGACTATACTCATTTAATGTAGATCAATGACTCATCTATACCCTACCATTACCTGCAGTGAGCATGGAATGGGTTCTGTTCTTCATTGGTTTGGAGACCTTGTGTACCATGTTCAGCATGTAGCCTATTTTGTAGGAGTAATGATATCTGGAAAGAACTAAGCAAATCTAAAGAGCAATTGACTATAACTCAACGTTTAAATGTTGTGCCAACCTGACTAATTTATGTACTTCTTGTGTATGCAGTGATAACTCCTCCAGTGACATGAACTCAAGGTAAACATTAAACTTATCATTATGAAAAAACATGATCATAAAATAGTGTAAATAGGGTAGGTCACCTGTTGAAGTGACAGACAATTCGCAAGGTGAATGGTGCAGCACGCTTGATAGACCCATGGAGCTTCGGAGGGTCATATCGAAGTGTGTTGGAGTAGACCACACGATCATTTTACTAGCGGTTCTATTGACGATAAGTATGCCTATGTCAATATCAACAAGAAGGTATTTCTGATGAATTTAGGCCTATGAATGTTAAACACACTCGCTGGAAAACCTTCTCGGCCTTGTGGGAGAAAGCGCTCGGTGTCGTATTCGAACACGGTATCTTTTGTAGATGTATTACATGTTCCATTGTAGATGTATTGCAACGGTAACCCCCCTGAGCCTAACATGTTGTTGTTTTTACCTGCCCTAACATCTTGTTGATGTTACAAAGTGTTATCATTTCGCGGGCTTGACTTTTTGGACCAGATAGCTTCTGTGTTGGGTACACCGGGGTCAGTATTTTCCTGACGCTATCCGGTAATTGTTCGTGTCCAGTTCCACGGACCGGAGAGAAATGTTCCTTGTCTTCCAGCGGCACCCTTGAGTTCAGGAACACACGCCGTTCGAGGCAAGATGGTAAATCTTCGGCGAGTAATACCTTCACAAAAGGTTTTATAAATGACTTGCGTTCATTTGAGCCTCCCTCTGCTCTTAGACATTGCAAAAGGCCAAGTTGAAAATAAAACATTTATATTATTGTACCAAAATATAATAACTCGAACAAAATCAGACCCTGCGTCAATTAATCTCCATAGGTATGCCGCGTTCAAATACTAGTCTGAACTGGGAAGCTTGGAAATGTCTGACTTGCAGAGTCGAATATTTCCGAGTATCCTCGTTCCAACTAGAGCGTGAACGCGGCAGTATGCGCCAGAATCAAAAGCACCTCTTGGGGGACCTAGTCGACTATTGGTGCGCACAACGCTCGTGCCACCGAGGCCATTTGAACTGCAGGAAAACATATTAGATCAATTGGAAATATTCAAATATATGATTATGCCTACCTATACGTTTTGATAGGCTAGACAAAAATGGTCAGAGCCTATAAAAATGAAGACATACCCAAATATAGAAAATACAAATAGACAATTATAGATGATATCCAGACAATGTATTATCCATACAGTGGATGCTTTATACGTTGTTAGCTCTCATTTTCAACTTTGATGACAGATAAATGTGGGATATTGTTAATGCTATGCCTAGATGTAAAAGAAAGAGTGTTAAGCACATTATTTGCTCATCTCTAAGAAATGGTCAGTTCAATGGAAATGATCTCATCTGTCCATATTTCATGTACAGAAAGCACACATTCATTGTGTTAAACACCTGGGCCACGTTCAGCAGAATACAACGTTTTGGAACTGATAAAGTTTTGGAACTGACAGATAGTGGATTTCTATGTACATTATAACAAACATGCCTCCAACAATTACAACAAGGAATCATGCCAGCTCTGTTCATCACATTTATATCTGAAAGGTTTCGACCAATGCTAGGCATCTGAATGTGGTCATGTTTTTCTTATGAATTTAGCAACAATAGCATTATCTTTAAAGTTGGTGTAAATCACAGTGAGAGAGTGAATGAGAGGAGAGCGAGAGCAGAGCCAGTCCAGTAGAGGGCAGAGGGGGCTGCAGCTCCATTACACAGGTGGGTGGAACAGCAGTCATTGGTAAAGGTGAAGTTGAGGCCCATGGCGTACTTCTCACCAGTCAGGCCACACAGGGCGGAGAGGACACAGCTCTTCTCATACAGTGTCACACTGAACTCTCCTGTAGATTAAAGGTGTTTTATGACCGAGTTAGCGTTACATTAATGGTGTTATTTGTACACACACAATCACAAACGTGCGGCAACACACACACAGTGTATGTAACTTAAGGAGCTTCTCACCACGCTTCCCCACAGCTTTGCTGGACAGACATTGCTGACCTGGAGGACACTTCTGAGGGAACTTGATACAGTCCAGTGGGGAGATGGCAGGGAAGACACAGGTGAAGCAAAACAGAGGAACTGAAAGAGAAAGATATTGATTTACACTAAGAACAAAGTCAAACTAAAGTTTGGCGCAGGGACTGAAGGATAGTAGAGATTTTTAATAGGTCATATTGCCAGTGAAGATTATCAGAGGAAGAAGCTGAAGTCTTATGATGGACAGTTGAGGGAAATGGGTGGGAGGGGCTTAAACAATGCTGTTAATGTAATAACGCACAAGTCAATGTACAAAGCTAAACACCAATTAAGCAATTAGCTTCTCCCATAAACACACATGCACGCACACACACAGCATGATACATTGCAATATAAGCATTCCCTTTCTAACTCCTTTCTCTTCCACTTACCCACAGATGGTACCAGACACAGTAAAAGCAGATGGCATAGAAGCTGCGACATTACTTGTTTTTTTGTCTCTCTCCAAACAGACAATATCCTGTTTTTCCCTTTGATTTGACTGCTTTCCCAGCTCCTCACGACCTTTCTGTCTTCTCGTTATCTAGTTAGTCTAGATAAATGATCATTTAAAACACAATTACTTGTTGCAACCTTCTCTTATCCAGTAAAATGTGTTGATATCGTCCTTTCTGGGGATGCGTCGGTACAAACTAATGGTATTATGCCAGTGCTTTTAGTCTTCCCTCTCTTCATGCATCGTCTGCACAGATCTGAAGATAGTATCAAGGAAAAACGAGAGGCTACCTTAAATATCTCCAAACATCTCCCCACCCCAACACATCTGATTCAATTAGGACATTAGCCGCCCAGTGATAAGACTGAAGTCACTCCTCCGGCCACGGCTGATTGTGAGGGTTTGCATTGGAGTCTGCATAAACACTAAAGTAGAAACCAACCATTTGAGTATTCAGTTAAATAGTGTGTATTGCTAGGAAGATACACAACTATATTGCTGGTATCTACAGTACTGCTTTGCCGTGTATAGAGGGCCTTTATACAGTGATTCTGTAACCACTCAATAAAGAAGAGGCTTATTGAATCATCCCTTATTTCTTAATGAAACACATGAAGTTTAGAGGGAGGACTGTCAAGTGACTTGCAGTCTTATGACTCGGACTGAAGAGGAGGGGGCGATGGAGACTGGACTTTATAACGGTATACATTTATTCAGAGGTGAAGTTGAACATAAACAGTACACGGTTTGTGATTCTGATGCAGTCTATGCTGAACATGTTCAATTCGCATTATAGATGCCAAGCTGTACAAAATGGCAGTATGACAAGGAGATCAAGTACAGGCGAATGAAACCCATGCACATTTATGCTCTAAGGGACTCCCATACAATAAGCAATGGGGCTGAGTTTGCAGAGAAATACTGTTTATGTTTATTTCAAGTACATGTTAATGGCGTAATGCAGAAATGTGGTTAATTGAGAGTTGGGATGCCACAAATGGTCCCTTTTCAGCACATTGGTCCCTCTTTCACTTCATATCCAGGATAAAACACACACATACCGTTTGTATACAACTATAGATAGGGGCTCTTTCCTTGATTCCTCATCTAATTCTCAAAATGCATTGGAGGAGACGATCAGAGGGGAGGAACCTTTATCTTTCTTCCCTCTGATCTTCTCCTCCAATTCATTTTTGAGAAGGAACCAAGGAGAGAGGAAACAATGAAGAAAGATGAATTGAGTCATGCACTACATAATGAGTTTAGTACAACCCCTGTTGGAGGAAAGTGGGCATTGCTCGTCTGTCGACCAGCTGCCGCCGCAGCCTGACCACGGCAGAGTCCACCTGCTCTGCGGCCCTCTTGCTGTGCAGGTTGTCCACCCGCTCCAGACATGTGCCCTGTAGCCTGAAGAGCTCCTCTTTAGAGGACAGCAGGCAGCGTCTCTACACAGAACTACCCTGAGAGAAAAACAAGACTCAGAGGGCTGAATTCTAACATGAGAACAAGCACTTAACTTGACAATTACATAAATCATGCATTGATGTCAACGGAAAACTTGCACAGAAATTTGAGTCTACTACAGTAAAATGGCTAAGTACATAATATAAGAGAAAGAGTGTCAATCATGTTCAGTTTTAGAGGAAGACCAGTGGTTACCTGTATGAGATGAGCAGCCTCAGGTAACTAGGTCCCAGTGTGTCTGTGGTAAATGTTTACTATAGGCCTGTTCAGTTTCTCTCTGGAAAGCATATCCCCGCTGTACTCAGGGCCCTGGAAAACACATGACAACATAAGAAGTTAGGGGTGGAGTAGTGAAGTCACCCACTACAAAATTATTACACCAACATTAGTGGCTCTTTCTTGACCAAATAAGCACAGATACAGACACCATCTCCAATGCACACTCTTGTCCATGACAAAGCCTACAGATGGTTCCACTCACATACTGACCAGTGCTCTGTCATGGCTGTGATGAATGCAGTTCAGCTGCCTCTGTCAGCGGAAAATGGCCAGCCTGGAGGCTGCGGACATAATTGTGAGATTTTACTGTGTGAGAGAATGAGAGTTTTACTATTTTGACCTTTAAATGTCAAATACTATCGTATGTCCCATGCTGTATCTCCAGAGTGACTGTCTCAGCTATTTTCTTCACCAGAGCTTAACTGACAGTACCGTGGGCAGCTTTTTGCCTTGTGATGGCATTGCCAATCATCTGCCTGATGTTCTCTCGTAGCAGCTGTGATTGGTTCACAGCCAGAGTGGTAGACTCCAGAACCTACTTACATTCTGAGAGAAGGGAAAGATGTGGGTAATTCTTTATTTTTCAGACCCGTTTCAGCTGACATTTGCCTTGTATCCGCTAAGAGTGTATAGTAGAAATGGGCAATTTGTGGGACGAACAAGCAAATGGTAAGCCTACAGCTGCTGGTTTAAATAAATCCCAAATACATAAATGAATGGCTATTATGTAACTACACTGTCATCATGTAGTGTTTAAGACAAAAACTAGGCGAATCACTGACAAAACAAAGTGCAACCACAATAGGCACTATATGGGACAAGGTGACGTCAATGCAGTGCCGTAAACTGTGTTACATTAGTACAGTATGTTATTGACATAACACCTGGAGTGAAGGGGCCAATAGGCTCTGGTAGTTTTATGAGGCCATGGGAGGGAGTTCCCTGTCTCCCTGCAGAGAGAGAGAGAGAGAGAGAGAGAGAGAGAGAGAGAGAGAGAGAGAGAGAGAGAGAGAGGTAGAAGCTCTAGAACACGCGCTCTCTGACTGGCACAGTCCAACAGCTGCCTACTGCACTGACCCAGGGTCTATACATGGCAAGAGAGAGAGAGAGAAATAAGGGCTTTTCTTTACAGGTATATCAATAGCAAATCAAGGGATATCTTGACAACTTTCTTGAATAGGCATTAGCATAACTCTAGGCACCTGTATCCATTGAAAAACATAAAAAGAGAAAGCACCCAATCACATCTATTTTATAAAGCCCTGCGTACATTAGCATTTGTCATAGGCTTTGACAGTAACCCGGCCTCTAGCAGTTAGATGTCATTACCCGTAGTGTGCTCCTCGGAGTGCTCTCAATCTCCTGTTTCAGCTCAGCGAGTTCTCTTTTCACACTCCAGCAAATGGTCTGCTCCGTCTCTGCCCTGGAAACAGAGAACAACCATCTGAAGTGTTTTCTCATAGCCATACAGTAGATTAGAATACATATAGGCCTAATGTAGTCCAGCAAAGCAGTACCGGGCAGAATAACTTGGGGTCAGGTGGAAATATGAAATTAACTCATAGAAATTCAGTTGTGACACACGCAAACACACACTGAACTCACAGTCTCAGTAGTAGCTGGTATTATTGTCCCTCTACACTCTTGTTGATCAGCATTTCACACCTCAGGCTCCTCAGCATCCTCTCCAAGAGCCCCCTCTCCCTTTCCAGTTGAATGCATTCCTGTGCCACCAGGCCAGCTTGTATCTCGCCATCCACTTCGCATGTACTCCCCTGCTACCCCAACACTGGCCTCTGAACACCGCTCTCGGAAGCAAGGAGGGGGAAACGGGACCACAAGTGGTGGTGGTAGCATATGGGAACTAAACATGACATGCGAGAGAATGACATTCAAGTCTACAGGTATACATTGTTGTAACTAAATTTCATTTCTGTGATAGCATTATTTTGCAAAACAGCAAATACCCCCAACATACATTTTATTTAGGCTAAAGCATTTACAGTTGAAGTCAGAAGTTTACAAACGCCAAATACATTTCAACTCAGTTAACAATTCCTGACATTTAATCCTAGTAAAAATTCCCTGTCTTAGGTCAGTTAGGATCACCACTTTATTTTAAGAATGTGAAATGTCAGAAGAGAGATTTCAGCTTTTATTTCTTTCATCACATTCCCAGTGTGTCAGAAGTTTACATACACTCAATTAGTATTTGGTAGCATTGCCTTTAAATTGTTTAACTTGAGTCAAATGTAAGTTGGATGAATTTTGGCCCATTTCTCCTGATAGAACTGGTGTAACAGAATCCAGTTTGTCGGCCTCCTTGCTCGCACACGCTTTTTCAGTTCTGCCCACAAATTTTCTATAGGATTGAGGTCAGGACTTTGTGATGGCCACTCCAATACCTTGACTTTGTTGTCCTTCAGCCATTTTTCCACAACTTTGGAAGTATGCTTGGGGTCATTCTTCATTTGGAAGACCCATTTGCGACCAAGCTTTAACTTCCTGACTTATGTCTTGAGATGTTGCTTCAATATATCCACATAATTTTCCTTCTGCATGATGCCATCTATTTTGTGAAGTACACCAGTCCCTCCTGCAGCAAAGCACCCCCACAACATGATGCTGCCACCCCCGTGCCTCACAGTTGGGATGTGTGTTCTTCAGCTTGCAAGCCTTCCCATTTTCCCTCCAAACATAACGATGGTCATTATGGCCAAACAGTTCTACTTTTTTTTTTTTTTTTTACATCAGAACAGAGGACATTTCTCCAAAAAGTACAATATTTTTCCCCATGTGCAGTTTCAGACCATAGTTTGGCTTTTCTATGGCGGTTTTGGAGCAGTGGCTTCTTCCTTGCTGAGTGGCCTTTCAGGTTAAGTCGATATAGGACTCGTTTTACTGTGGATATACACTGCTCAAAAAAATAAAGGGAACACGTAAACAACACAATGTAACTCCAAGTCAATCACACTTCTGTGAAATCAACTGTCCACTTAGGAAGCAACACTGATTGACAAATTTCACATGTTGTTGTGCAAATGGAATAGACAACAGGTGGAAATTATAGGCAATTAGCAAGACACCCCCAATAAAGGAGTGGTTCTGCAGGTGGGGACCACAGACCACTTCTCAGTTCCTATGCTTCCTGGCTGATGTTCTGGTCACTTGAATGCTGGCGGTGCTCTTCACAGATGAAAGCAGGTTCACACTGAGCACGTGACAGACGTGACAGAGTCTGGAGACGCCGTGGAGAACGTTCTGCTGCCTGCAACATCCTCCAGCATGACCGGTTTGGCGGTGGGTCAGTCATGGTGTGGGGTGGCATTTCTTTGGGGGGCCGCACAGCCCTCCATGTGCTCGCCAGAGGTAGCCTGACTGCCATTAGATACCGAGATGAGATCCTCAGACCTCTTGTGAGACCATATGCTGGTACGGTTGGCCCTGGGTTCCTCCTAATGCAAGACCTCATGTGTCTGGAGTGTGTCAGCAGTTCCTGCAAGAGGAAGGCATTGATGCTATGGACTGGCCCGCCCGTTCCCCAGACCTGAATCCAATTGAGCACATCTGGGACATCATGTCTCGCGCCATCCACCAACGCCACGTTGCACGACAGACTGCCCAGGAGTTGGCGGATGCTTTAGTCCAGGTCTGGGAGGAGATCCCTCAGGAGACCATCCGCCACCTCATCAGGAGCATGCCCAGGCGTTGTAGGGAGGTCATACAGGCACGTGGAGGCGACACACACTACTGAGCCTCATTTTGACTTGTTTTAAGGACATTACATCAAAGTTGGATCAGCCCGTAGTGTGGTTTTCCACTAATTTTCACTCCAAATCCAGACCTCCATGGGTTGATAAATTTGATTTCCATTGATAATTTGTGTGTGATTTTGTTGTCAGCACATTCAACTATGTAAAGAAAAAAGTATTTAATAAGAATATTTAATTCATTCAGATCTAGGATGTGTTATTTTAGTGTTCCCTTTATTTTTTTGAGCAGTGTAGAAACTTTTAACGGTTTCCTCCAGCATCTTCACAAAGTAATTTGCTGCTGTTCTGGGATTAATTTGCACTTTTCACACCAAAGTACGTTCATCTCTAGGAGACAGAACCCGTCTACTTCCTGAGCGGTATGACGGCTGCGTGGTCCCATGGTGTTTATATTTGTGTACTATTGTTTGTATAGATGAACGTGGTACCTTCAGGCATTTGGAAATTGCTCCCAAGGATGAATCAGACTTGTGGAGGTCTGCAATTGTGTTTCTGAGGTCTTGGCTGATTTCCCCATGTCAAGCAAAGAAGCACTGTGTTTGAAGGAAGGCTTTGGAATACATCCACAGGTACACTTCCAATTGACTCAAATGATGTCAATTAGCCTATCAGAAGCTTCTAAAGCTATGGCATAATTTTCTGGAATTTTCCAAGCTGTTTAAAGGCACAGTCAACTTCGTTTTTGTAAGCTTCTGACCCACTGGAATTGTGATACAGTAAATTATAAATTAAATAATCTCTAAACAATTGTTGGAAAAATGACTTGTCATGCACAAAGTAGATGTCCTAACAGACTTGCCAGAACTATAGTTTGTTAACAAGAAATGTGTGGAGTGGTTGAAAAACAAGTTTTAATGACTCCAACCTAAGTGTATGTAAACTTCCAACCTTAACTGTATAGCCAACAAGATTGAAAATAATGCACATTCCGTCACTATTCATTTAATTCATCATAACTTTAACATATTAAACTCACCATTTTAACTGTGGTTTTGAGATCAACGTTTATTCTTACACAAAGCGTCATGAGCACCCCCACTTCAATTGTGTCTGTGCGCCTCGGGGTAAACGCGGCGGCGCTACTGCTCCGCGCACGTCTGACAGACCCTGACCGTCCTGCATCGGTTTGCCACACCAAGTGTTCTGCTCGTCGTTTAGAGTGCAACCCATTATCTCGCCAGACTGAGGTCCTGACGCCACAGAGGCGAGGGGAACTGACTGAACAGGTATCTATTTTTTTTAGCCGCTTTTCTTTACATTTAAACTCAGCAAAAAAATAAACGTCCTCTCACTGTCAACTGCGTTTATTTTCAGCAAACTTAACATGTGTAAATATTTGTATGAACATAAGAGTTAACAACTGAGACATAAACTGAACAAGTTCCACAGACATGTGACTGACAGAATTGGAATAATGTATCCCCGAACAAAGGGGAGGTCAAAATTTAAAAAGTAATAGTGAGTATCTGGTGTGGCCACCAGCTGCATTAAATACTGCAGTGCATCTCTTCCTCATAGACTGCACCAGATTGCCAGTTCTTGCTGTGAGATGTTACTCTACTCTTCCACCAAGGCACCTGTGAGTTCCCAGACATTTCTGGGGGGGAATGGCCCTAGGCCTCCGATCCTACAGGTCCCAGACATGCTCAATGGGATTGAGATCCGGGCTCTTTGCTGGCCACGGTGGAACACTGACAGTTCTGTCTTGCAGGAAATCACGCACAGAACTAGCAGTATGGCTGGTGGCATTGTCATGCTGGAGGGCAATGTCAGGATGAGCCTGCAGGAAGGGTACCACACGAGGGAGGAGGATGTCTTCCCTGTAACGCACAGCATTGAGATTGCCTGCAATGACAACAAGCTCAATCTGATGATGCTTTGACACACCGCCCCAGACCATGACGGACCCTCCACCTCCAAATCAATCCCGCTCCAGAGTACAGGCCTTGTTGTAACACTCATTCCTTTGACGATAAACACAAATCTGAACATCACCCCTGGTGAGACAACCGCGACTCGTCAGTGAAGAACACTGTTTGCCAGTCCTGTCTGGTCCAGCGACGGTGGGTTTGTGCCCATACGCAACTTTGTTGCCGGTGATGTCTGGTGAGGACCTGCTTTACAACAGGCCTACAAGCCCCCAGTCCAGCCCCTCAGTCTGAGCACTGATGGAGGGATTGTGCGTTCCTGGTGTAACTCTGGCAGTTATTGTTGCCATCCTGTACCTGTCCCACAGGTGTGATGTTTGGATGTACCGATCCTGTGCAGGTGTTTACACATGGTCTGCCACTGTGAGGACGATCAGCTGTCCGTCCTGTAGCGCTGTCTTAGGCGTCTCAGTACAGACATTGCAATTTATTGCCCTGGCCACATCTGCATTAGAGATGCCTCCCTTGCAGCATGCCTAAGGCACGTTCACGCAGATGAGCAGGGACCCTGGGCATCTTTCTTTTGATGTTTTTCAGAGTCCGTAGAAAGGCCTTGTGTCCTAGGTTTTCATAACTGTGACCTTAATTGTCTACCGTCTGTAAGCTGTTAGTGTCTTAACGACTGTTCCACAGGTGCATGTTCATTAATTGTTTATAGTTCATTGAACAAGCATGGGAAACAGTGTTTAAACCGTTTACAATGAAGATCTGTGAAGTTATTTGGATTTTAACGAATTATCTTTGAAAGACAGGGTCCTGAAAAAGGGACATTTCTTTTGTATTTATTAATTACCAGGTCTCTTTAGATTAGGTTACTAAATTACAACAAGTTCACCTCAACCTCAGAGGGTCAAATAAACTAGTGTTGAAATATGATCTCCAAAACAGTTCCCAGGTAACCAGAAACCACGGTCCTGCTTGTGATTGATTGGACAAGAGTTCAGTCAGTTGTGGGGTTGACTGAGGTCATGTTGAGATGGGATCCAGCTTTTGCCAAACTTACGCCCCCCCAAGATATTTATTACTAACACTAACTGCCACGTTAATTCTCCTAACCTGCTGCGTAAGTACTCCTAAACCGCCTACAAAAAGTACTTTCTGACAAATGCTGGATCCCTTCTAGCCATGACCGTTTACTGGGGATCATATTCCAAGTGTGAAGTACAGAGCAAAAGAGACACCCGCGGGTCATGAAAGTCCCTTTGATCATCCATGACATAAGCAGCAAAGTACATGCAAAGAAAACAGACTAGATTCAATCATTTCGATCATGTAGAGTTGTATTTCTCAATCTCACAAAGACTTTAAAAAAATTAAAACATGTCAGACATAAAATTAAACCTTTTCCCAAAATAAATGTATCAAACCATTCTGTAGTAAAATTGAACCTGCCAAAAAGTACCAAAATATTTTGGGGTAAAAAATGTAAACCCCTTTATGACAATCACAATACCAAGCAGAAATGATGTAGCTAATTTGTAATGAAATTGGCAGTGTGAATAGAAATAGCCCATTCTGACAAAAAGACACAGGGGGAAAAAAATAAAATCACAGAACTTACAGTATGACACCAATAAAGAAAGCTCTTGGGAAACTGCGACATCAAACTGTCCAGATTCAACACAATAATAATCCCCCTTCTGATAGCACATATCAAGAAGGCTGCACTACACTATGCCCTGAAGGACACATTAACAAATCTCATCATACATTTCCCCATGTCCCATTCTACTAGTTAATCAATGTCTGACAAGGACCAAAGTGTATTTTGAATAAGCATAAATAGAACTCTCGGGAAATGAAATTATTTGAACTGTCTGTATTGATACATTTCATTGACAGAGTACTACCATTTAAGCAAACTATTTCAAAATATACTTTGGTCCATGTCAGACATTAACTACTAGCATACTTCATCAATATGAATATACAAATATGAATGATGCCAAAACAGAGTAATAACATCACTATTGACAAATATCCAGTCAAGAGTTTTGTAAAAGGCCATAAATTGTTTTAACAGAAAAACCAAGGCTTGCCTGCCAAGGCAAGATGCAACTAGTGCAAATGTGCAAAACACAACCTTTTTTAACTACCTGTGGAGAAAATATTGGTTCATGCAACTCCTCTATATAAAATGTGCATTGTACCTTCATGGTTCTATGTTTTTTGCTCTTTCACCATCTTGTTTGTCTTTCATAATGTGTGTTTGACAGCAATCATGGGTTCACATTTGTTCAGCAGGTTCTGTTGAAGTTCTTTGAGTAGATGATCCCGTTCTTCGGAATCCAGGAGAACTTGCTAAATAAAACAAGTTTACAAATCAAAATAGTCAGTTAATTTGGTCCGACCTTTAGTGCTGTTCTAAAGTCATGTATGTGCATACCTCGCTCATGTACGGACATACCTCGATGAGTTTGTCTCTCTTCTCCAGGCTCTCCCTCAATTTCCTCTCCTCCCTCTCTTTGTCATCCATTTCGCTCCGCCAGGCTCGCTGTGCCTCCTTGTTCTCCTTCCCGCTCTCCCTCAGGTCGTTGCGTGTGTCGTTGAGTTGCTTTGACAGTGAAGACACCGTCTGACTATGATTCTGCTGCTGCACCTTGTAAAGGCAGGGGAAAAGATGGGAAGAGAGGAAAGGTATGGGTTCTAATGACCAAACTATATTATAGGCTTGGTATTTTAGATACCTCACTGAAGATGACCTGAATTGTGTAGAAGACAATGGAAGACACAGCACATCTCAGTATATAGAGGGAGCCTCTTTACTAGTCTTACATGGCTTCCCCTTCACTGATATGAAAGACAGGGATTGGTGAAAGCATCCACTCTCCCATCCTCGTTTGTACTCACCTGCACTATACCCTGATAGTCCTGCAGGGCGGTGGTGAGCTTGGAGAACTCCCGGAACATGGCGGCGCTGTGCTCCTCTCTGTCCTGTAACCAGGCTATCACTAGGCTCTCCTTCTCCTTCAGCTGAGAGGCCAGAGCCCCCTCAGCCCCACCTCCTGACACCCCTTGGCTAATCACAGAGTCTGACAGTGCCTGGGGGGAAAGAAAACAAGTTATGAGGAGGAAAGTCTCCCTGAAGCCAGTCAAAAGAGCTACATGTAGAATTTTTGCATTGTAATTTAAAAAAAAGTACATATAATAGCTGGGCCAATACAAAAATCGCGAGCTGCTCACTCCCTCTCCCCACATTGTGCAAGGACAAATGGAACAATACAGAAATTTGACATTTGGAGCAACTTTGACATTTGGAGAAATGTGGATAAATGTCAGAATCTGATGTCAAAATTGGTAAAACCGAGGTCTTGTATAATGAACAAAAATGTGGCCTTTAATTGGAGACAATTAAAGGCCACACTAAAATGTGCAGTTGTCACAACACAATGCCACAGATGTCTCAAGTTGAGGGAGTGTGCAATTGGCATGCTGACTGCACCAGAACTGTTGCCAGAGAATTTAATATTAATTTCTCTACCATACGCCGCCTCTGTCGTTTTAGGGAATTTTGCAGTACGTCCCAACTGGCCTCACAACCGCACACCACCTGTTTGGCGACGTGTTGGCGAGCGGTTTACTAATGTCAACATTGTGAACACAGTGCCCCATGGTGGCGGTGGGGTTATGGTATGGGCCGGAATAAGCTATGGACAATAAACACAACTGCATTTTATCGATGGCAAATTGAATGCACAGAGATATCGTGATGAGATCCTGAGGGCCATTGTTGTGCCATTTATCTGCCGCCATCACCACATATTTCAACATGATACTGCCCGGGCTCAGGTCACAAGGATCTGTACAGAATTCCTGGAAGCAGCAAATGACTCAGTTCTTCAATGGCCTGTGTACTCACCAGACATGTCAACCATTGAGCATGTTTGGGATGTTCTGGATTAACATGTATAACAGCGTGTTCCAGTTCCCGCCAATATCCAGCAACTTCGCACAGCCATTGAAGAGTGGGACAACATTCCATAAGCCACAATAAACAGCCCGATCAGCTCTATGCATAGGAGATGTGTCACTCTGCATGAGGTAAATGGTGGTCAACACTAGATACTGACTCTCTGATCCACGCCCCTACCTTTTTTTTAAAAGGCATCTGTATTCCCAGTCATGTGAAATCCATAGGTTAAGCCTAATGAATTTATTAATCTTTGAAATGGCTGCATTTATATTTTTGTTGAGTATACATAAAATAGCAGAGGCCCATCAATTAGCCCACATGGCTATATAGCAACAATATCATATTTAGAGTTAGCAGTCTAGCTAAGTGTTTTGAGTTCCGACTTCACCAGGTAGTGAATAATATAGCCTATAGGCCAATATGCTGGCAAAAAATATATAAATCGGCAAAAAAATAATGTCCCTTTTCCAGGACCCGGTCTTAATCATTTGTAAAAATCCAAATAACTTCACAGATCTTCATTGTAAACGGTTTAAACACTTTTTCCCATGCTTGTTCAATGAACTATAAACAATTAATGAACATGCACCTGTGGAACGGTCGTTAAGACACGAACAGCTTACAGACGGTAGACAATTAATGTCACAGTTATGAAAACTTAGGACACCAGAGGGCCTTTCTACTGACTCTGAAAAACACCAAAAGAACGTGCCTTAGGCATGCTGCATGGAGTCATGAGGACTGCAGATGTGGCCAGGGCAATAAATTGCAATGTCCGTACTGTGAGACGCCCAAGACAGCACTACAGGGAGACAGGACGGACAGCTGATCGTCCTCGCAGTGGCAGACCACGTGTAACAACACCTGCACAGGATCGGTACATCCAAACATCACACCTGCAGGACAGGTACAGGATGGCAACAATAACTGCCAGAGTTACACCAGGAACGCACAATCCCTCCATCAGTGCTCAGACTGTCTGAGGGGCTGGACTGAGGGCTTGTAGGCCTGTTGTAAGGCAGGTCCTCACCAGACATCAACAACTTTGCGTATGGGCACAAACCCACCGTCGCTGGACCAGACAGGACTGGCAAAAAGTGTTCTTCACTGACGAGTCGCGGTTGTCTCACCAGGGGTGATGTTCGGATTTGCGTTTATCGTCGAAGGAATGAGTGTTACAACAAGGCCTGTACTCTGGAGTGGGATCGATTTGATGGTGGAGGGTCCATCACGGTCTGGAGTGGTGTGTCACAGCATCAGACTGAGCTTGTTGTCATTGCAGGCAATCTCAATGCTGTGCATTGCAAGGAAGACATCCTCCTCCCTCATGTGGTACCCTTCCTGCAGGCTCATCCTGACATGACCCTCCAGCCACACTGCTCGTTTTGTGCGTAATTTCCTGCAAGACAGGAATGTCAGTGCTCTGCCATGGCCAGCGAAGAGCATGGATCTCAATCCCATTGAGCACGTCTGGGACCTGTTGGATCGGAGGGTGACGGCTAGGGCCATTCCACCCAGAAATGTCTGGGAACTCGCAGGTGCCTTGGTGGAAGAGTGGGGTAACATCTCACAGCAAGAACTGGCAAATATGGTGCAGTCCATGAGGAGATGCACTGCTGTGCTTAATGCAGCTGGTGGCCACCCCAGATACAGACTTACTTTTGATTTTGACCCCCCCCTTTGTTCAGGGACACATTATTCCAATTCTGTCAGTCACATGTCTGTGGAACTTGTTCAGTTTATGTCTCAGTTGTTGAATCTTATGTTTACACAAATATTTACACATGTTAAGTTTGCTGAAAATAAAAGCAGTTGACCGTGAGATATAGATATACATTACCAGTCAAAAGTTGACATACCTACAATGGTTTTTCTTTATTTTTACTATTTCTACATTGTTGAATAATCATGTAGTAACCCAAAAAAAGTTAAACAAATCAAGATTCTTCAAAGTAACCACCCTTTGCCTTGATGACAGGTTTGCACACGCTTGGCATTCTCTCAAACAGCTCCACTAGGTAGTCACCTGGAATGCCTTTCAATTGAGGTGTGCTCTGTTAAAATATCATTTGTGGGATTTATTTCCTTCTTAATGCATTTGAGCCAATCAGGTGTGTTGTGACAACATAGGGGTGGTATACAGAAGATATTGATATATCTATATCTATATCTATATATATCTATATCGAGATATAGATATAGATATCCATATCGATATCTCTATCCATCCATCCATCTATCTATCTATCTATCTATCTATCTATCTATCTATCTATCTATCTATCTATCTATCTATCTATCTATCTATCTATCTATCTATCTATCTATCTATCTATCTATATATATATATATATATATATATATATATATATAGATATTGCCCTATTTGGCAAAAGACCAAGTCGATATTATGGCAAGAACAACTCAAATAAGCAAAGAGAAACTACAGTCCATCATTACTTTAAGACATGAAGATCAGTCATTGTGGAACATTTCAAGAACTTTTCAAGTTTCTTCAAGTCCATTCGCAAAAACCATCAAGTGGTATGATGAAACTGGCTCTTATGAAGACCCAGAGTTACCTCTGCTGCAGAGGATACGTTCATTAGAGTTACCAGCCTCATAAATGCAGCCTAAATGAATGCTTCACAGAGTTCAAGTAACAGACATCTCAACATCAAATGTTCAGAGGAGACTACTTGAAATCAGGCCTTCATGGTCGAATTGCTGCAAAGAAACCACTACTAGGACACCAATAACTTGCTTGGTCCAAGAAACGAGCAATGGACATTAGACTGGTGGAAATATGTCCTTTGGTCTGATGAGTCCAAATGGGAGATTTTTTGGTTCCAACCACCGTGTCTTTGTGAGATGCAGAGAAGGTGAACGGATGATCTCCACATGTGTGTGGTTCCCACCATGAAGCATGGAGGAGGTGTGATGGTGTGGGGGTGCTTTGCTGGTGACACTGACAGTGATTTATTTGGAATTCAAGGAACATTTTACCAGCATGGCTACCACAGCATTCTGCAGTGATACGCCATCACATCTGGTTCACGCTTAGTGGAACTATCATTTGTTTTTCAACAGGACAATAACCAAACACACCTTCGGGCTGTGAAAGGGCTATTTGACCAAGGAGAGTGATTGAGTGTTGCATCAGATGACCTGGCCTCCACAATCACCGGACCTCAACCCAATTGAGATGGTTAGGGATGAGTTGGACCGCAGAGTGAAGGAAAAGCAGTGGGAACTCCTTCAAGACTGTTGGAAAAGCATTCCAGGTAAAGCTGGTTGAGAGAATACCAAGAGTGTGCAAAGCAGTCAAGGAAAAGGGTGGCTACCTTTCAGAATATACAATATATTGTGATTTGTTTAACACTTATTTGGGTACTACATGATTCCATATGTGCTATTTCATAGTTTTGATGTCTTCACTATTATTCTGCAATGTAGAAAATAGTTTAAAAAAAGAAAAATCCTGGAATGAGTAAGTGTGTCCAAACTTTTGACTGGTACTGTAGATGCAAAAAGAGACAAAAATAAATCTGATAATTCTGGATCCTATTTTGACAGATTTCACATCAATTTATCAATCATGCATTCCCTGGATATGTTAGATAAATAGCTTACTTTTGAAATATTATTCTACCATTCTACTCAGTTGACTTACATGGCACTGCAAAAATGTGTCAAGAGTCCTGACGCTAATGCAAAGTAACTGTCCATTAAAACTGTTTTATTGTTGTAGCAACATTCCTTCTAATTTTTTGGGGCACGGTAACTTGAACTTCGTGCAACTTCTGGCGCGCGTCTACAGTGAACACTGTAGGCTGTACCCTTACAGTGTTAGACAGTAGCCAATAGGCTATTGTGGCTATTTCAGCATGATGTTGGCCTACCAACAAAACAGTATGAATCCCATAACATTTGCACATGGAAATAGCTTATGATTTCAATGATATAGCCTACAGTAGCCTATATGTGGTGTTCAATGCAGGCCTACATTGCATAAGACTTCTAAAACATTATGAAGGGCTTGACATTAATTCATGATTTTTTTACCGGGTCTGTAACATGGGCCAAATAAATGACTGTAAATTGCATTTTATTGTGTTGTATGATGCAAGAAACCACTTTAGAAAACAAAATGTATTATTATTACCACGCAGAGAATTAGACCATGTAGGCTACCCCTCCATTGGCTTATTTGCATAGTCAAGCCAGTCTCAAAAAACAAGGAACAATTGCAAACTGTGGCAAGCAGCCAACGTAGAAATCGCCCTGTAATTTCATAGTTGCATAAAATCTACACCCTTAAAACCATTTCAGTTTATGTGAGAAAACATGCACTGAATAGTGTAGGGAATCATTGTACCATCTAAATCGCAGTGAAATATCTCTGACTGCTTGAAGTTGGTCGACGAAACTGAACGCAAAATAGCCTCCATCATGGTCCATGCTACCCGGGATCCTTGGATGTCGGATAGCACTAACCTCTCCACCGTATTGCAGGGAAATGGGATGTGTGGGAGTGGAAAGAGTTGTTTTAAAAAATAAAATAAAAAGAGTTGTCGTAATTCACCTTGCTTCCACATGGGTGAGAATGGACATGTAGCACCTTTAACTTGAATAACAGAGGTCAGTGCATGCAGCACTGGTTACTGAACCTGACACAAACAATTGTGGGCACACTAAAAAGAGATATATCTGGAATCAATTCTATTTAGATCAGGAATGGTCAAACGAACAGATAATCAAATCAATCAAAACACCATCTTTCAAGACATCTGGGTCTGTATTCACAAAGCGTCTCAGAGTAGGAGTCCCACAACACACCTAATTTAATTCAACCTATAGAGACACTGTAGGTTGAGGTGATCCCCCTCACCTGAATGTCTTTCTGAGAGCTCTTTAGTGCCTCCTTCAGGCAGAGGAGAAGTGACTCTTTTCCTGTAGGACTGCTGTGAGGGCCTGGTCCCGCTGTCTCCACACTTCCCTCTCCTTCTGCACCTCCCGCTGCACTCGCTCCTTCTCAACCAGCTCCACTCTCAGTTCCTGGGGGTTAGAAGAAAAACAGGGCCCTTATGGGAGAAATGACTAGTAACACCTTTGACTGAATGACTATAGTGTATCCAGCACAATATGTTAATTGTGTTAATGAATTTGAGTTAATACATCCAAGTGAAAGAGCGTGGGGGTGTGTGTGTTCTACAGCAGCTGCCGTACATTGGTAGCACAGCAATCACACGTGTGGGCTTTCAACATTAGACTCACATTGATGATGTCTTGGTTACATTGGAGCACAGCGTTGAGTGTGGAGAGGTCTTTCTCCTGGTCTCTCCCGGCCTTCTTCAGTGCCTCCATCTCGCTCTCCATCCTCTTCTCCCTCTCACTCACCTCAGAGAGCAGAGCCTCCAGGGCTAGCTAATGAAGTGGTAGAACACAAGACATCAGCAAAATAACCTTGTACAGAAATGTTCTATATCCCATACAACAGGTGGGTCTAATCCCGAATGCTGATTGGATAAAACCGCATTCCAGCCAGTGTCTATTCCACAAGTTGCCACCGGCTAAATCTACGACGTTAAAATGCCTATTCACTCTGTTCCATCTGACTGCGCAATCCACTGTCATCAGCCCAGTCAAGCAATTTATGAACTTGATTTCCACTATTAAAAGTATCTAGACATTCTCAGATTTATTTTAGACTAACATTTTGCTGTGTTGTTGGCTAACTCCTGACAAGTGTGCACATTTTCTATGCTAAGAGAAATCGCACCTCATTAGCTCATTGTTTTGGATGTATCAAAATAAATGTCACTAGAAAACAGCGGAAACAAATGCAAATACTTTGCTGTTATTCTGGCTGCACTTTTTAACATGACTAAGTTAGCCGTAGTTGGCTAGCTAGCAAGCAAGGGATAAGAACGTTGCCAGACAGTATGGTAATGGAACATTTAGAACGAAGGACTGGGTCGCGTCTAGATACAGAACAAACGTAGTCTCGGGCCCAACAACACCCATGCCAATATATCCTCCAAACACCGGCTTCTCTGGTATTATCACTTAAGTAATGTCATTTACTAAGGAAATATTCACACATTTTATTGTCCGTGCTTTGACAGTCTACACAAGTTTATTTGGTGATTTTATTGTAAACCAATAGCTTATTCAAATAATAATCAAATGGGATCAATCTTAACCCTCACCTTATTGTCGGAGAGAGTTTGTTTCAGATTGTCAGCGAGTGCCTGTGTTAGTCTGTCAGCCACGTCTGTCCCTGTCCCCACCTCAACGCACATCTTCCCGATCAGACACATGCACTCCTGAGACAGACAGGAAGACAGGAAATTAATATCTGATCATGGAATAACACATGGCTTGTCCCAGAGATGGCATCAGAAAAGGACTTGATGTGGTAAGAAAAAATAAAAGACATTTAAATGACAATCAGAATACAAAAACTGCATTTAAACAAATGTCTCAATGATAAATATTGCGACAATGATAGTTAAGAAAACAGGGTTTGCCCCAACCACTCACGGTTGGGACAATTTGGGTTGATAATTGGATTTCTTGATTATCGTTATTATTTTATTTGATGGATTATTTGTGTACCTGCTTGACATTTTACTGCATTGTTAGGAGCTAGTAATATAAGCATTTCATTGCACCCGCTATAACATCTGCTAAACTGTGTACACGACCAATAAATGTGACAAAAATACACATAGAACCGGTCAAAACGTTTGACACACCTGCTCATTCAAGGGTTTTTGTTTATTTTGACCATGTTCTACATTGTAGAGTAATAGTGAAGACATCAAAACTATGAAATAACATATGGAATCATGTAGTAACCAAAAGTGTTAAATCAAAATATTTTATATTTGAGGTTCTTCAAAGTAGCCACCCTTTGCCTTGATGACAACTTTACACTCAACCAGCTTCATGAGGTAGCCACCTGGAATTATTTTCCAAAGGTCTTGAAGTTTAGTACATATGCTGAGAACTTGTTGGTTGCTTTTCCTTCACTCTGTGGGCCAACTCATCCCTAACCACCTGAATTGGGTTGAAGTCAGGTGATTGTGGATGCAGCACTCCATCATTCTCCTTCTTGGTCAAATACCTCTTACACAGCCTGGAGGTGTTTTGGCTCATTGTCCTGTTGAAAAACAAATGATTGTCCCACTAAGCGCAAACCAGATGGGATGGAGTATTGCTGCAGAATGCTGTGGTAGCCATGCTGGTTAAGAGTGCCTTGAATTCTAAATAAATCACAGACAGTTTCACCAGCAAGCACCCCCACACCATCTCCTCACGGTGGGAACCACACACAGTGGTGTAACTTAAGTAAACAATTATTTCAAGTACTACTTGAAATTGGGGTATCTGTACTTTATTTATATTCTTGACAATTTTACTTCACTACAGTCCTAAAGAAAATGTTACTTTTTACGCCATATATTTTCACTGACAACCCAAAGTGCTCGTTAAATTTAAATTTCAAATTGTCATGCACTTATCAAGATAAAATGTGGCCGTCCTTACTGCCTATGGTCAAGTGGACTCACTTAACACAAATGCATATTTTGTAAAAGTCTGAGTGTTGGGAGTGTGCCCCTGGCTATCTGTAAATTTGCTTACTGTAAGGAATTTTAAATGATTTATACTTTTACTTTTGATACTTAAGTATATTTTAGCAATAACATACTTTGAGACTTAAGTACAGTTGAAGTCAGAAGTTTAAATACACTTATGTTGAGTCATTAAAACTCGTTTTTCAACAACTCCACACATTTCTCGCTAACAAACTATAGTTTTGGCAAGTCGGTTAGGACATCTACTTCACGCATGACAAGTCATTTTTCCAACAATTGTTTACAGAGCGATTATTTCACTGTATCCCAATTCCAGTGGGTCAGAAGTTTACATACACAAAGTTGACTGTGCCTTTAAACAGCTTGGAAAATTCCAGAAAATTATGTCATGGCTTTAGAAGCTTCTGATAGGCTAATTGACATCATTTGAGTCAATTGGAGGTGTACCTGTGGATGTATTTCAAGGCCTACCTTCAAACTCAGTGCCTCTTTGCTTGACATCATGGGAGAATCAAAAATCAGCCAAGACCTCAGAAGAAAAAAAAATTGTACACCTCCACAAGTCATTCATCCTTGGGAGCAATTTCCAAATGCCTGAAGGTACCACGTTCATCTGAACAAACAAGAGTAAGCAAGTATAAACACCATGGGACCACGCAGCCGTCATACTGCTCAGGGAGGAGACGCGTTCAGTCTCCTAGAGATGAACGTACTTTGGTGCGAAAAGTGCAAGTGTGCATCAATCCCAGAACAGCAGCAAATGACGTTGTGAAGATGCTGGAGGAAACAGTATCTATATCCATAGCAAAACGAGTCCTATATCGATATAACCTGAAAGGCCGCTCAGCAAGGAAGAAGCCACTGCTCCAAAACCGGCATAAAAAAAGCCAGACTACGGTTTGCAACTGCACATTGGGACAAAGATCACTTTTTGGAGAATCCTCTGGTTCTCTGGTCATATGAAACAAAAAAACTGTTTGGCCATAATGACCATCGTTCTGTTTGGAGGAAAAAGGGGGAGGCTTGCAAGCTGTAGAATACCATCCCAACCGTGAAGCATGGGGGTGCAGCATCATGTTGTGGGGGTGCTCTGCTACAGGAGGGACTGGTGCACTTCACAAAATAGATTGCATCATGAGGAGATTTATGTGGATATATTGAAGCAACATCTCAAAACATCAGTCAGAAAGTTAACGCTTGTTCGCAAATGGGTCTTCCAAATGGACAATGACCTAAAGCATACCTCCAAAGTTGTTGCAAAATTGCAAGACAAGGATTTTCTTCTCGGATTAAATGTCAGGAATTGTGAAAAACAGAGTTTAAATGTATTTGGCTGAGGTGTATGTAAAATTCGACTTAAACTGTATATTTAAAACCAAATACTTTTAGGCTTTAACTCAAGTACTATTTTACTGGGTAACATTCACTTGAGTAACTTTCTATTAAGGTATCTATACTTTTACTCAAGTATGACAATTGCATCTCACAAAGACACAGCGGTTGGAACCAAAAATCTCAAATAAGAACTCATCAGTCCAAAGGACAGATTTGCACCAGTCAAATATCATTTGCCTGTGTTTCTTGGCCCAGGCAAGTCTTCGTATTATTCATGTCCATTAGTATTGGTTTCTTTGCAGCAATTCGACCATGAAGGCCTGATTTACACAGTCTCCTCTGAACAGTTGATGTTGAGATGTGTCTTACTCAAACTCTGAAGCATTTATTTGGGCTGCAATCTGAGGTGCAGCTAATTTCCTATTTCTGAGGGTGGTAATTCTAATGAACTTATCCTCTGCAGCAGAGGTAACTCTGGGTCTTCCTTTCCTGTGGCGGTCCTCATGAGAGCCAGTTTCATCATAACGCTTGATAGGTTTTGTGACTGCACTTGAAGAAACTTAAAGTTCTTGAAATTTAACAAGGCACACCTATTAATTTAAATGCATTCCAGGTGACTACACCATGAAGCTGGTTGGGAGGATTCCAAGAGTGTACTGAAGTGTACTGACACCATGAAGCTGCCATCAAGGCAAAGGATGGCTACACTTTTTTGGTTACTAAATGATTCCATATGTGCTACTTCATAGTTTTGATGTCTTCACTACTATTCAACAATGTAGAAAATAGTAAAACTAACTAAAAACCCTGGAATGAGTAGGTGTGTTCAAACTTTTGACTGGTACTCTATATTAAACCGATTTGATTTATCCATTTGTCTAACAGTCAGTATATGTTAAGCTGAGGAAGTTTGCTCACCCATACAAACTTTAATAGAGTTAGACATTTTGTTTGGGATTTGTGATGAAAATGGATTCCCATCTGCTAAAACCACTACATCTTAAGTTAAGTCTGGGAGTTTAAGAGCTTGGGGTGTCCATGTTGTGATGGTAACATTCCACTAGCTCAGCCACTGTCTCATTTGTGAGTGAAGTGGATCCCTGTGTTTTAGGCATGACTGCATTGTCTCCCCTCATAGAATCAGTATGAATCACTCACCCGGATAACTCTGTCTTTGCTGAGCAACGAATGCCCCAAACTCTGCAGTAGCAAGTTTCCCCCGTCCTTTTGCTGAAACTGAAAAAGCCATAATCACAACATATACAGGACTTAGATGAAGGATGTTAAATCAACACGGGGTTGGCATTGTTGCAGCGATAGAAGAGCAGACTAGCCTGGTACTAGATCAGTGTGTGTTTTCTTTCAAACTGATGACAATGACCACAGGCATTGCCAAGACCGCACAAACATATTTGGGACCAGGCTAGAGCAGCAGACCTGTCCATTTTGAAGCCAGTGTCTTGTGGGTGATATATGCCACTATAATACAGTTGATGCTTTCATAGAATGCAGGCAATCAGTTTGCATTATTGTAATACATTTAGAACATATATTATAAGCCTATAAATTTGCCCCGCAAGTGCCAAGTATTAAAGTTCCCCACCACAAAAGCTTGATATACTGTGAAATCTCACACAGAGCACACAAATAATCCCAATGATTGACTTATTTGAATTTTTCTAGGATTGGGTGGAGCCAATGTCAGATTCCAGGCAAATTCAAATATTTCCTTGTGTAGAGCTTTCTGTGGTGCTCTTAATCGTCAAAGCTCTTCGTGGATTTACAGCTCCCATTCCCAGACTGAACTTGCTAATATATCCCAAAAACTGGAACTCAAGCTAGATCGGAATCTCAGACGCAAATCTCATGAAATGAGAATCAGTTTAGGTAAGATGCCTTAACAGCTGGGTGTGAGGCCTAGACATGCTAGAACCATAGGTAGATGCATGGTTGGATAACTTGAGTCTACTGTAAGGAAGTAAGGACAAGAGATGCCACTCAGCAGCCGAGTAGCATGTTAATGATCTCTTTATGAAAAGCCATCCTGAGCTGCAGGGCAAACTCCACTAGTTGGGGAAGATTCCAGGGAGATGTGTGTGTGTGTGTGGTTATATGAGTGCACCTGCATTAAGGAGACACCACCCCCCCAGTCCAGAAACCAAACCAAACTAACACACCCATCATTCCATGCATAATGCTTTATTTGTGCTTAGTCAACACAAACGTGGCTTAAAGACATAGCTATCCAAGTGATTCTGTAGACGTGTGTGCGCACGCAAGTACATGAAGAGGAAGCATGTTAGGGACACTATGTTCAGGCCATTATATTGCTGTGCACCAGTTGACGAGGCATATACCTGTTTATCTTGTATAAAATGTCAGCAGTCAATTACCATGACAAGGAGTGTCAACCTCAGTTGTACTTGTGTGTGCGCGCAACCAAATTATCATGACCCTTCAATTCCGCTCACCAATTTATACTGTTTTCTTTCTCAATTGAGTTACTATAAATACTATGGACCGGTTTCCCAGACACAGCCTAGTCCTGGTATAAAAGAATATATAAATGCTTTCATTGGAGAATCTCCATGGAGAATGCTTTTTAGTCCATGAGTAGGCTTCATTTGTGTCTAGGAATCCAGCTGAAAATGTCTAAACTCGGGGGGGGAAATCAATGTCAAATCAATAAACTACTCAGTGCTTACCTTAAGCCAATCCTCTGGTCCACTGACATTAGCTTCTGGTTTGGTTTTGGTCCCGTGTTTAAGCTCAGTTTCTAGGGTCTTGATGCGTGTCATGGCTTGATCAAGCTGTCCTCTCAACTGTCTGACTGCAAGGTGCACTCGACCTGTATTGCTCTGAAATGAAATAATAAAACGTCATTTCGTGAAAGACATAAGTTGTCACTTAATTCTGTTGAAGTCCTACTCCTGTATTTATAAGTAAGAGAATATTCAGTTGGACTTTTGCACTGGCTCCAGACATTAGATACTAGATGGCATATTACAGACCACTAAGTAAATATTTACACTCCGTGATAGACGGCGTGATCCACAGACCACAGGCAAGGCAACCAGTCGGAAAATCCTCATTTAGGGCAGAGATATTTTCCTGACCAGGGAAAGGGCCCATTTATAGGCTATGAGAATCCAAAGTGTTGTCGTCAGAAGAAAATCCTAGCTCTACTTATAATCACTTCCTATCATTATTTGGCATGCTGTATTTTGATAGAATATAAGAAAAAAAACTCACTTCTCTGTGTAGTGGAATAAACTCGTCCCTCAATTCAGTCAGAACGTCATTTGTCTCTCCGTCCACTTCCTCTCCTCCATTCTCCCGCTCTCCAAAATTCAGCACCCTTGTTACCTCAGGGGAGGATGTCTCACCTACCTCTCCTGAATATCGCCCTTCCCTCTTACCCAAAACGGGAATCTTACTCCCCGAAGGTGAACTGACAGGCTTTCCTTCAATACCTTTCAACTCTCTGAGGACCAGGAGTGACAAATCATCCGGGAAATCAAATGGATCACGGCAACACAGCGAGTCCAGCGATTGGATGGACTCAGTGCGAGAGGACGCTCGTAAGGAGAGAGCGGATCCAGTCAATGACGCTGGGCTAGAGCTTAGCGACGGCACTCTCGACCAATGAAGAGGCATGCTCTGCGACTTATCCCGCGATAGAGCCAAGGGGGAAAAGGGTTGGAAGGGTAGGCGGCGGGGAACCCCACAAACCGACTCATAGGCGGAGTCAGACACCCTCAGAGAATCACATCCCTCACAATTCTTCCCCATCGTGCATCGTTTCCCCGTTCTCCTGAAGTATGGACATGCGTCCCATTTCTCAGACCAACACTCATACTCTGACAGGGCCATGTTCTCCTTCAACATTTCAATGTAACCCTCTCGGTTTCCCATTCCCTCCCCATCCTCCTCACTAGTGCTGCTCCTCATCCGGAAACCCTGAGGGCATCGCTGGCGGTAAGCGCTGCGTACCCACTGCCTGACCTTGTCCCTCTCCTGGGTCAACTTCTGAAGCCTCTCAGAGGATAAGACCCTCACCCTGGAAATGACAGAGTCAAACTTGAAAACCCGCTCTAGAACTGAAACACATTTGCCACACAAGAACTCCCCCCGCCCACTGCCCCGTGGTACGGACTGGCCTAGTATGTGTGTCAGCACAGAGAGAAGGTCCATTGCTTTAGAAGGTGAGGAAAGGGACGAGAGAGAGACCGTGGAGCCAAGAGACATGGTGCTACCTGCAAAGTGGGAAAATAAAACATTTAGAACAGACACACGCACATATACGCAGAGAAGTGCGCACACACACACACACACCTCACCCCAGGGGCTGCTTTGAGAAGACCTGGAGAGACTTCCCCTGCCCAGCGAGTCTGATGGGGTCTGAGGCTGACCATCTTTCTTGTTCTGACGCCCAAAGAGCCATCGCCGTTGGTTGCCGTGCAGGGCACCCCCACACACCAGACACTCCTCACCTTTGCCTCTGGAGGACATAGTAGACGGAGAGGCTAGAAAATCCCCTGATGTCCACAGAATGATCTTCAATATTCTGTTGGAATAAAGCAGAAATTATTCTTCGCTGCAGCCTTAACTAAATGTATTCTAAACGTTTTGATCATGGTGTAGATAACGGTTTGATATCTAATCTTAGAATTACATTCTATATAATTGCACTTGCTGGCAGTGACATTCAAATAGGTTTTTCCAAGTCAGAATTGGGTTTTCAAGAGCTGGCTTCACTTTTGGCCCACTTATATATTAAACATTATTATACTAGGCTGTTTAGCCTAATTCAGTTATCTGCTCTAACTAGCTTGCAGCGTAGAGCCTCGATTTTTGCTTTGCCTCAGTGCGCTTTAATATTATAGTGGATGTTTTGCTCAACATGTTGGCTCTTTTAGCACAGAGCTGTGAGTGTTTACAGTTGAAACCCACAGCCGCCTACACGTCGACCTTGAACCACGTTGTCAGTACATTTCGCCAACTGTCAAAGCAACAACTAAAAAACAAGCCTCGCAAACGTTCACGATCTCCCCGCCATTCGTTTCACTGCTCGCTTGTACCTATGATAATAAACTTTAGACAACAGCAGCCTATTCCTATACGATATCGAATATCTGACACCAGCAGCTGTCGTCTCTTTCTGTTGCCCGCGGTACACAACCTATAACCAAAACTAATGACCTGTCTATGCAGTCCTATTTTAAGAGGCGGAGGTGTGTAAATACATTTCATTCCGACAACGCGGAGTCCGTAACCACGAAAGTTCTAGGCTGTGTTCACGGTCTGAATCAAGTTAAGCAGTATGACTTCACCAAATTAATTATCCTTCCTTTAAAGATTGCCAAAATCACATATTTGTTTTATGTGCCTCCACTTTTAGACCATCTGCATGCATAAAGTGTTTGGATAAGTATGGTTTATCTTTCTCGATCGATTAAATCTGGTTTCGCGCTCTGAACACGATAAAGTTGGGAAGTCTTGAACGCGAACATTAATCCCGGTGGCTTCCTCGGTGAAGTTAACCGGGTCCCATCTACATTTTAATGACTTTACCAATGACCACATCGTAAAGAAATACAATAACAATTTTTTAAAAGTGTCTTACAATGTCAACCAGGAACTCGAGCGCACTGCAGTTGCCTACACCGGAAAGGAGCTGTGAGTGTGCACTACCTTGCTGACGTCATTAGTCATACCTGGGGTGTATTCATTACGCCAATTCTGTTGCAAAACGTTTCGTAAACGGAACGAAACGGGTAGGGACCCACCTGAATTTGTCCAATAGAACATCTCTGTTTAGACTAATGATTACACCACTGTTTTGAGAAGTGAATGGCCGTAAATCAGCAGTCGATTGGATTATTTTCATAGGCACACTTGTCATTTGGTAATATACCGCGCCAGAGCTCCATTTCATTCTGCGGTTTTAGCCTACGGTTTTAAATTTCTGCTCAGATCATGTAATCTATGGAAATCTATGGAACTATGACATTTGCATGCTTGGGCGATTGTGTGCCAACATGGTAGTTCAATGCTTGGTAATTCTTTTTAAGATTCAGTCAAATATAAAGATTATACACTATCACCAATCACAAAGATTTATTCAAAGAGAGAAACAAGTCTGATTCACCAGGAGAAGAGTGAAAGCATTGTGCAATCACACACCATGTGAAATTGAGTTAATTTCAGTGTATTTCCTATTAATGTACAAAAAACACTTGATTTCGCTGTTTCATAATCACAGACAAACAATACTGTATATATTTAAAAAAGGCACTACATACAACTATGATATGTCAATCAAAGACAATGTGCATAACCTTTTATGTCTGTTTCTGTGAACATTATATTCAGTGTGTATGTGTGCATGTTAATGTCAGCCACTCCTCTATGCAGCCTCTGAACACCGTCTCATTAGCATGCCAATAGCTGTGCTTCACTCCTGAGAGTACATACACAGCCAGGTCTCCACGAGCATGCAGTGTCTTCAGCCCAAACGAAACCCTAACGTACCACTATTCAAACGAGAGAGACAAAGAAGCACATAGTTACCCATCACATTATGACATGAACATTATCAATGATGGTAGATGATACCATTAAACTAACTTACTTCCTGGTTCCTCATCTCAACAATGGTCTCATTAAAGTCATAAAATCCAAACTGACTGATTGAAGAGAACAGAAATGGTTAGTCCAATAGGTATAGAGTGTCACTAGTGTCGAACCTACGTCTCAGAGATGCAACCAATGTGTGTGTAAGAATGCAGGATATACAACGGGGCAATTAATTTAGTGTCAAATAATGGTGGTGATGGTGACCATGGATACCTGGACTCCCATGGTGTAATCACGCCATCATCTGGTCCTCCAATCAACACCAGCTTGTTGATACGCAGGAAGTTCTTCCTCCACTTTGATGATTAGAGAGAGAGATACATGTATTTGTTTTGAGAGTGAGACTAACTAGGTCTCTCCACATTTTATAGAATTTAAAACTATTTAGGCCAGTGTCAGTAGGGCCAGACTGAATCTGAAGTTTTATCAAATATATATATTCTGGGAAAGTATGTAAAGCCAAACTAAATTTGTTGCTACAAAATGTGTAGTTCTGTTCATTATGCAGACAAGGCAGTGTGAAAGGAGAAGTAAGGAACTTTGCTGGATATTTTGTCTCTCCCTTATCAGTCAATGATGACTAATCGAATCTAGGTTTTCGGTTTTGGATATTGAGATTTCTGCAGTAGGAATGCATTTCAGTACCTGTCATTTCCCTGCGTGGTCTCTCTCCATTCAGCAGGGCCAGATAATTGCTGCTCCTCAGGAAGCGTTCTCTTTGGTGTGGGTCTGGTAGGACAAAACATTTAAAAAAGAACAGTTGTGAGCCTCTTTACTGTGCTCAGATACACATCTACAAACAAAAGTTCTGGTCCTCTATTTGTTCGACACCGAAGTTCCCCTTTAACTACCCAATTCTGTCTTACCATTCCAGAAATTTCAGATGGACCATTTCTGTCCCACTGAAGAGTAGCACACGTGAAAAACACAGGCCTTTAGATAGTGAGGAAAAAACAATGTCAGAATGTCTGTGTCTGTGGGAGAAGCACAACGAAAAGGCTAGTTAAATGTGTGTGGTGTGTGGAACATATAATGTGTTTGAAGTTTACATTTGGCTTGCAAAGTTTAACTTTTTATTTGAAATGTGAGACATTAATAGATTTTAGTTTTACTTTGTTGTACGACAAAAATCAAAACTTCAATGTGTTAGAATTTGTTGGAGGAAATCATTTAAAAAAAGACCTATACATAGGCCTTGCTTGATAGAAAATTACTTATGAGAAGAAAGTGACCATCACTGACCTCCATACTGGCCAGCCTGTGGTGATGAGAGGGAGATGAAGGACTGGACATTATGGTCAGGAAGTGTAGAAATAAGTCCTCGGCATATCAGACCACCTAGGAGAAGCAGGGGGAGACAACATTAAGCAGGCAGAGCTATATCTCTATGTCTTGTTCCAAAAATGCTAAATAACTGAGATAGAGAGACCTTGTGAGAAGCAGATAAGATGGACGTCATGCTATGCCTCCTGCATGATTGGATAGAACGTATTTTTGAAGCCCTGCACCTGCACCCACAGTGGCGTCGGGCTGGCCATGTTATCAAACAGATCTATCACTGACACATTGGTACCTGGATGGGCCTGTCAAAATAAGATACAAGAAAAAATTATGTACTTGAAACATGTTATCCTATCATATTATAACATACATTATAAACTGGGTGGTTCGAGCCCTGAATGCTGATTGGCTGAAAGCCATGGTATATCAGACGTTATACCACGGCTATGAATTAAAAATGTATTTTTACAGCTCTAATTACATTGGTGACCAGTTTATAATAGCAATAAGGCCCCTCAGGGGTTTGTAGTATATTGCCAATATACCACGGGTAAGGTCTGTAATCCAGGCACTCCACATTGCTGTATCCAGGCACTCCACACTGCGTTGTTCATGAGAACAGCCCTTAGCCATGGTATATTGACCATATACCACAACCTCTCGGGCCTTATTGCTAAAGTATAATGATATGATGGGCCAATATTATAGGATGAAAACGTGTTTGCTCCTGGTATGGGGGAAATTATGGATGGATTACTTTTTTCTCTCTGGAGAATATTTAACAGGACAATAGCCACATGTTTTTAGAGGAATGTGTTATGTTACATTTGTATCACAGGTGCACTAAAACAGGATCTTATAAAATTCTCTCTTCATGTGAAACTGTTTCCATTAATACTTCTTGCCTTTTTAGTGCTTTTATTTATGGAAACATGTCGTAATATTTATATTTATTATTGGAGTTTTGATGGCCCAAAAAACATATGTTATCACTCATAGACTGTATAAAGTATAAGGAATTGTTTAGGGCCGTGAACAATGATGACCGGTTTGTACCCAAGCGTGTCGGCCAGGTTAACTCCACATAAGAGCAGCAGAAGTCCATTGATGTCCAACGATGCTCTCATTTTCAATTAAACCACCGAAAAATAAAGTTTGATTCCTTCAGCGTGCAGGAGATAATAATTGGTTACATAACCCTAGCATAATTGCATTACCCGAGAAATGGAAGTTCCAGTCTACTATGTTTACCTACTTTCATTATTACACATCTGTGTGGTGGGGTTCACGGAAGAACACACCCCTTTTCCCTCTATCATCTGATTTCATTGTCAGGCGCATGCTAGCCTCACTTGACTTTGAGTGTTTGGTGTCATCAATTTAGTTCACTGTAATTCAATGGTCACGACACGCACATGGAAGGATGTTTACACTTTCCAGTCTGTGCCTAAATTCCACTCACAAAAGGATTAGACGGGAAATAATGTAAATGGATATATAAATTAGACAGGTCTTTAACCATTGAGTGTAATGCAAAATGCCTCATCAACTAATGGTATTAACGATGACCGATGTACATAGCGGGAAGAATATGTTTATAATACAGGCTCTTCATTCAGATGCAGATGTGCCATCATTTGGACAAACAAATTGCACACTGTTCTGATTGGGTTGTTCAGTACACCAGCCACCAGGGGGCAAAATGCAGAATCCTAGCAGATACTTATTGAAACTCCGTAATTCCGCTTCCAGCTAGCAAGAAGTTGTGGATATGTTTTGCAACAGGATTGTTGTTAGTAATGAGAGGGCTAATTTGAACTTCACTCGTTAGTTAAACGTCCACATATTAGTCAGGCGTGAAGCAAATTAACCTAAACTGACAAAGTTTTTGCTAAACTTGCTAGCTGTTGCGTGTTGTGCTGTTTCATACATCACCCCATGTTCATGGCGGTTTAAAAACAAGGTAATGTGGCTCGCTGGCTACCTATCTATGTTATGAATAGTTTCCTCTTCAGATCGTCAAAGAGAAAATAAAGGAGGGAAAGAAAAGCTACAGGGCTTTCACTTGGAAAGTTCCTACTAATGCTCATCCAGCGGATCTTTTCCGTTTTACAATTAAGCAGTACCGCACGAGGTGGTTTGGTATTGGCCAATATTCCACCGGTAAGGGCTGTTCACCCGCACGACGCAACGTGGAGTGCCTTTACAGCCCTTTTCCGTGGTATATTGGCCATATACCACAAAACCCCCGAGGTGCCTTATTGCTATAAACTGGTTACCAACGTAATTAGAGTATTAAAAATAAATGTTTTGTCATACCTGTGGTATATGGTCTAATAAAATTATTTTACTGCTCTAATTACATTGGTAACCAGTTTATAATACCTTTAAGGCACCTTAGGGGTTTGTGGAATATGGCCAATATACCATGGGTAAGGGCTGTATCCAGCCACATCGCATTGCTTCGTTCCATAAGAACAGCCCTTAGCCATGATATATTTGCCATATACCACACCCCCTCCTTCCTAATTGCTTAAATATACCCTTGTGTAGCATAGGAATCTTGCTGTGGCAGCCATTCCCTGCTACATCATCACCATTGCTATAGAAGTTCCCCATTTATATGACATTTTATATACCTAGCACAGGAGGTTGGTGGCACCTTAATTTGGTAGAATGGGCTTGTGGTAATGACGAGTGGGATAAGCAATTATTATGAGCCATTTTCCCCTCAGCAGTCTCCTATGATACCTAGTACTATGCAACTCTCTGTGTACATCTATACCGTAGCTAACTGATTTTGTCTCCCTATTAGTAAAAATGGCAAACCTAGAGCAATGGGTGAGCGACAGTCTGCACGACATCCTCGGCCTTAGTGACAGATATGTCGCCCAGTTCATGATCGGCTCTGCGCGTAAATCCTTGAGCGCTCAAGACTTTGTGGCCCACCTCAAGTCGACGGGCACCATCGACATTAATCAGAGAGTGATCGCCTTTGCACAGGACCTATATGAAAAGGTCAAATGATTTGCTTTCTTTGTATTGAACTGCATGCTTGTTTCTTATTTTGACCGTGGTTATTATGACCATCTAGTAATGACTTTCCGGCTATGTGTTTCAGATTCCTCGTAAACAAGTCGTTGAAAAGCCAGCCAGAGCGATAGAGCGACGTGTCATGGAGATTGAGAGGAAGAATCGAAATTACACCCTACTGTCGGACAGCGAGAGTGACGGAGAGGCGGTGAGGGAGAAGGAGAAGAAGAAAAGTAAAGACCGAGGCGATAAGAGGAAGCACCTCAGGAAAAGGGAGGAGAGTCAATCATCTAGTGAAGAGGAGACCCGTAAAAGGTAATCAACCTTGAAAGGGGTTTCATGTTGCTTGCTTGTGACACATTCTACCAGCTTTCCTCTCTCTTGTTGCTTTTTAGCTAAATGTTGACACCTGTATTTGACTTGTATGGACTTCAGGGAGACAGGATGCAGCTTCTGGAGTCTATGGTCTCATGAACTGAATTGCAACCATAAATACATTAAAACAATGAAGTCAATTACCCTAGAATATTTTGATTGTTTTCATGCTGTGTAGTCTCCATTTTTCAGCTGCTACTCCTCTGTGGCTTCAATGTCTGCTTGAACAAGCCTCCACTTAGATTGTGTGGTTGGAGTTTCTAAAAGGCCCTTCATCTTTCTCACTAGTAAGCTGGGCCATGGCGACCAGAAGTCCAGTAAGAAGGATGAAGAGGAGGAGGAGGGAGGAGTGGGAGAAGGAAGAGAGAGAACGCGTACTGGATCTGGAAGAGAGGGATGCCTTTGCCGAACGAATGAAACTGAAGGACAAAGACAAGACGAGGAACATCATGGAGAGAACGGACAAGAAGGTGGGATTGACTATCAATGACGCAATCCGACCCAGTTTATTTGACTTACTAGTGTACTTGTAGTTGTAGGTGTGTTTTGTGTGTTGGCTAAATGTTTTTCCATTACTTTTTCACCAGGGCTACGAAGAGGCTCAGAAAAGACTAAAGATGGCAGAGGAGGATCACAAGAAAATCGTGAGCACATTATTAAAATGCCCAGTAACTATTATCATATAATCGTCTAGGTATAAAAAAGGTCTAAAAAAAAAAACACAGTAGAAATATAATTAATAGAACAGGGAAAGCCCCTGAGACTCATTATATGTCTATGGTCACCACCTATCTTTTCCTCTTTTATATAGCTTCCAGAGTTGAGGAAGGAGTCTCGCAGGAACTACCTGTCCAAGAGAGAGGCTGAGAAGCTGGAGGACCTGGAGGCGGAGATAGCCGACGAGGAGTATCTGTTCTCCACGGACGCGCTGACGGAGAGGGAACGGAAGGAGCTGGAGTACAAGTGCAACCTCAGAGATCTGGCCAAGGACTACAAGAAAGCCGGCGACAAGGAGAAGGAGGAGAGGGAAGAACAGATACTACATGCCGGAGGAGAAGAGGAGTAAAGTAAGGAGGAGATAGTTGGCTGCTAATGGTCCTGCCATGGATAGCCAGTACTCTTGTTGAAATGGAGATATGTAAAACACTAGTATCCGGGGCTTGATTATAAATATATCTCGCTCACACTCTATTTCCCTCTTCCTCTGTCCCTCCCTCTATCTCCGACTCTCTCTCTCTCTTTCCGCCTCTCCAGGATATTCCTCAGAGGGACATGGAGCTGGAGTTGGAGATGCCCATGGAGGGTGGAGGAGAGCAGGGTCGCTGGGAGGAGGAGAGGTTGAAGACCGCCTCGCTCAGCTTCGGGGCCAAGAAGGAGAGGGAGAAAGGCTTGAAGCCAGAAAGAGAGAAGTACCAGTTGATCCTGGAGGAGGACAAGATGATCAACTTTGTCAGCAGTGCCGTCATCATGAAGGGAACCCAGGATGAGAAGGTGGGTTGAAACTAAGTTTTATCGTTAAAGCGCTTATCTCTGATAGATTGCAAGGAATAGAGCTATAATTATGGATATTTTGTCTGAAGGCTACTTGAAAAAAATGTTGCAATAATTCAAATTCAGAAAATATTTTACATTCCAAGCATAACCAGTCGCAATCAACCAATACACACCTGAGCTTCTGTAGCATTTCAAACTGTGCAAATGACACATTTCCGTGTCACCATGAACAATAAAGTACAATTGTAATGATGCACAAGCATTTCGCTACACTCGCATTTAACATCTGCTAACCATGTGTATGTGACAAATAAAAATTTGATTTTGATGCCTTCATCTATGTATGCTGTGTGTCTCCAGGAGCAGGCAGCCCTGTCCCAGGCGGAGGTCCAGAAGCAGTCCATCCAGGAGGTGAGGCGCAGCCTGCCCGTGTTCCCCTACAGAGAGGACCTGCTCCTGGCCATCCAGCAGCACCAGATCCTGGTCATCGAGGGAGAGACGGGCTCCGGCAAGACTACAGGTACCACTATATGCCCCATCTGTCCTTCTCTTTAGACATGTTTTCCATATGTAGAGGTTTATGTTTAAAAGTGGTGTATTAGGAAATGAAATAATCCCCTGCCATATTGTTTATAGTCAGTATGACAGGATAACAATACACGGTCAACGATCCCTTCCTCTCTCTCAGTGTGGTCATCATCGATGAGGCTCACGAGCGGACGCTGCACACAGACATCCTGTTTGGCCTGATCAAGGACATTGCCCGGTTCCGTCCGGACCTAAAGGTGCTGGTGGCCAGTGCCACCCTGGATACAGAGCGCTTCTCCTGCTTCTTTGATGACGCCCCTGTCTTCAGAATCCCCGGCAGGAGGTTCCCTGTGGACATCTTTTACACTAAGGTGCCGCTGCTGACAATCTGTTTAGTGGAAATTCCTCAGGACAAAAGATTGCATCCCCATTCTCCAACCTTCTCCCAAAGTGCGCACTTCCCACCGGGGATTTAACATGGAAACTCCCTCCGGTCAATGTTTAAACCGATCTAGAGCCTTTAAATCTGTGACAGGAAGTGAATAAGTGCACTCTTTGAGGCAAGGCGGAAGAAATGGAATAATGTAAATACCTTTAGAATGTGAATAATTTCACTCGTGAAAAGTGCTGGATGATGCTAATGTACGTCAAAGATGTAGGCCAATTATCTGTTCTTCTGTTGTACTCTTTGCTCTCTGGTATGGTTTGTTTACGACTTCCCTCTCTCTCAGGCTCCTGAGGCAGACTACCTGGAGGCCTGTGTTGTGTCGGTGCTACAGATCCACGTCACACAGCCCCCCGGAAACTGTCTGGTCTTCCTCACTGGACAGGTCTGACACACTCGCGCCTTGACCCCTCACTTCAACGCTGACGTTCACATTACGTCAGCTATTACGTCGCATCTGCTCTCGCTCAACGTCAGATCCTACATCGGTCACTACACATTAGCTACTACGTCACGTCACATCTGCTCTCGCTCAACGTCAGATCCTACATCGGTCACTACACATTAGCTACTACGTCACGTTACATCTGCTCTCGCTCAACGTCAGATCCTACATCGGTCACTACACATTAGCTACTACGTCACTTCACATCTGCTCTCGCTCAACGTCAGATCCTACATCGGTCACTACACATTAGCTACTACGTCACGTCACATCTGCTCTCGCTCAACGTCAGATCCTACATCGGTCACTACACATTAGCTACTACGTCACTTCACATCTGCTCTCGCTCAACGTCAGATCCTACATCGGTCACTACACATTAGCTACTACGTCACTTCACATCTGCTCTCGCTCAACGTCAGATCCTACATCGGTCACTACACTTTAGCTACTACGTCACTTCACATCTGCCCTCGCTCAACGTCAGATCCTACATCGGTCACTACACATTAGCTAGGCCTACTACAAATCACACTACATCTGCTAAATCACACTACATCTACTAAATCACACTACATCTACTAAATCACACTACATCTATTAAATCGCACTACATCTATTAAATCACACTACATCTACTAAATCACACTACATCTACTAAATCACACTACATCTACTAAATCACACTACATCTACTAAATCACACTACATCTGCTAAATCACACTACATCTACTAAATCACACTACATCAGCAACCATCTTAAGTCTATTCATTCTGTATGTGACTCTTTAATGTGAAGGGTGCCGTCTTTCAGATACGGGTGTTAAACGGGTGTCCTGACTCTGTGGTCGCTAAAAGATCCCCTGGCACTTATCGTAAAAGTAGGGGTGGTTACCCTGGTGTCCTGGCTAAATTCCCGATCTAGCCCTCATACCGTCATGGCCACCTAATAATCCCCAGCTTCCAATTGGCTCATTCATCTCTCCTCCCCTGTAACTTTTCCCCAGGTCGTTGCTGTAAATGAGAATGTGTTTTCAGTCAACTTACCAGGTAAAATAAAGACATGACAGATACATTTCTGCCAAGGTGTCTGTCCTTACCGCTCTCCTGTCTCTCTCTATTTCCACAGGAGGAGATTGAGACTTGCTGTGAGCTGCTGCAGGAGAGATGCAGGCGTCTGGGCTCTAAGATATCTGAGCTTTTGGTGCTTCCCATCTACGCCAACCTACCTTCCGACATGCAGGCCAAGATCTTCAGCCCCACACCACCTGGCTCACGCAAGGTGAGAGGACCTCTTCTGTCCATTTAAACTTGTGCAACTAGGGGGTGCTCAAGCACTACTTTGGAAATATGTTTTATCCTCTGTGATCAAATAATGTTAGAAAATATGTATGCATTATTTTCCTTACCCAAATGGAAATCCAACCCAACTGAAGGAGATGGCTGCCGTTTTAACGATCCCGTAACCAATTGTGTGTGTTTTTTTCCTGCATTTTATTTGTGACTTAATTTGTACATTATATATTTTTTTATTATGTTTGTTTTTACGCGTTTTAATTAATTTGTACATTATGTACTTTTTTTATTATGTTTGTTTTTACACGTTGTATTTGTAACATGTTGTTTTTATTTGTAACTTAATTTGTACATAATGTTTCTACCACCATGTCTTATGACCGAAAAGAGCTTCTTGATATCAAGGCAGCGATTACTCACCCCATACTGGAGGAATTCTTCTTCAACGAGTCAGACGGGAAGGATTTACTCCAGACACCCTACAAGGCCCTCGTCCCCGTCATTCGCAGGAGGAAAAAACAGAGGTATCGTGGACTACGGTGCGGGTGCCTTACCGAGAGGGTAATCGACCTTTACAATCGGTCCTATTAGCCAACGAACAATCAATCGATAATAAAATAGACGAACTACGAGCACGTATATCCTACCAAAGAGATTATTAAAAACTGTAATATCTTATGTTTCACCGAGTCGTGGCTGAACAACGACATGATTAACATACAGCTGGAGGGTTTAAGCTTTTTTCGGCAGGATAGAACAGCAGCCTCTGGTAAGACAAGGGACAACGGTCTATCTATATTTGTAAACAGCTGGTGCATGAAATCAAAGGAAGTCTCAAGGTTTTGCTCGCCTGAGGTAGAGTATCTCATGATAAGCTGTAGACCTCACTATTTACCAAGAGAATTTACATCTATATTTTTTTTAGCTGCCTATATACCACCGCAGACCGATACTGACATTAAGACTGCACTCAATGAGCTGTGTACGGCCATAAGCAAACAGGAGAACGCACATCCAGAGGCGGCACTCCTAGTGGCCGGGGACTTTAATGCAGGGAAACTCAAATCAGTTTTACCTAATTTCTATTAACATGTTAAATGTGCAACCAGAGGGGAAAAAACTCTAGACCTGTCACGCCTTGGTCATTGTATCTTGTGTTTTTGTTATATGTTTGGGTAGGCCAGGGTGTGACATGGGTTTATATGTTGTATTTCGTATTGGGGTTTGTATTAATTGGGAGTGTGTATTAGTAGGGGTGTGTCTAGTTAGGCTTGGCTGCCTGAGGCGATTCCTAATTGGAGTCAGCTGATTCTCGTTGTCTCGGATTGGGAACTGTATTTAGGCAGCCTGAGTGCGCGTTGTATTTCGTGGGTGATTGTACCTGTCTCTGTGTTAGTCACCAGATAGGCTGTAATTTGTTTCACTCGTTTGTTGTTTTCGTATTTTCAGTTATTTCATGTACCGCTATTTTCTTCATTAAAAGTCATGAGTAACCTACACGCTGCATTTCGGTCTGACTCTCTTCAAACAGCAGACGGACTTCATTACAAGACCACCTTTACTCCACACATACAGACGCGTACAAAGCTCTCCCTCGTCCTCCATTGGGCAAATCTGACCACAATTCTATCCTCTTGATTCCTGCTTACAAGCAAAAACTAAAGCAGGAAGCACCAGTGACTTGTTCAATAAAAAAGTGGTCAGATGAAGCAGAAGCTAAGCTACAGGACTGATTTGCTAGCACAGACTGGAATATGTTCTGGATGGCATTGAGGAGTACACCACATCAGTCACCGGCTTCATCAATAAGTGCATCGATGATGTCATCCCCACAGTGACCGTACGTACATACCCCAATCAGAAGCCATGGATTACAGGCAACATCCGCACTGAGCTAAAGGGTAGAGCTGCCGCTTTCAAGGAGCGGGACTCTAACCCGGAAGCTTATAAGAAATCCCACTATGTTCTCCAATGAACCATCAAACAGGCAACTCGTCAATACAGGACTAAGATTGAATCGTACCACACCGGCTCCGACACTCGTCGGATGTGGCAGGGCTTGCAAACTATTACAGACTACAAAGGGAAGCACAGCCGAGAGTTGACCAGTGACACAAACCTACCAGACGAGCTAAATTACATCTATGCTCGCTTCGAGGCAAGTAACACTGATACATGCGTGAGAGCACCAGCTGTTCCAGACGACTGTGTGATCACGCTCTCCGTAGCTGATGTGAGTAAGACCTTTAAACAGGTCAACATTCACAAGACCGCAGGGCCAGACGGATTACCACGACGTGTACTCCGATCATGCGCTGACCAACTGGAAAGTGTCTTTACTGACATTTTCAACCTCTCCCTGTCCGAATCTGTAATACCAAAATGTTTCAAGCAGACCACCATAGTCCCTGTGCCCAAGACCACTAAGGTAACCTGCCTAAATGACTACCGATCCATAGCATTCATGTCAGTATCCATGAAGTGCTTTGAAAGACTGGTCATGGCTCACATCAACACCATTTGCGTACCACCCCAACAGATCCACAGATGATGCAATCTCTATTGTACTCAACACTGCCCTTTCCCACCTGGACAAAAGGAACACCTATGTGAGTATGCTATTCATTGATTACAGCTCAGCGTTCAACACCATTGTGCCCTCAAAGCTCATCACTAAGCTAAGTACACTGGGACTAAACATCTCCCTCTGCAACTGGATCCTGGACTTCCTGATGGGCCACCCCCAGGTGGTAAGGGTAGGAAACATCACACCTGCCACGCTGATCCTTAAGACGGGGGCCCCTCAGCGGGGG